>NC_073308.1:46193052-46493052 GCF_027595985.1 Sorex araneus | reverse complement strand
TGTTCTGTCTCCCAAAAGACAGATGCCTCCAGAAGGTCCTGGGAGAAGAGAGACAACTTCCTTTATATTTCAAATATTATTTTCAGCATTTTCCAGAAACATTATGAGTATTTTCAGAGGAAGAAGTGATCTTATTTTCAGAACACAGAAGCAGTAGAAGTCAATTATATTTTAATTTATTGGACTCTGAGAAAGGAGGGTTAGCAGTTAATCCAGATAAAATGCATCTTCCTCAAAAATCAATGGACATAGACCTTTAAGAACCTACGTGGTTTGTGAGGCTGTATCAACTCTATATATGCATAGTTTTAATGACCCAGTCTGCTAATTTTAATGATTCAGCCTGCTAATGTAGTGTGTGTGTGAGAGAGAGAAAGAGAGAGAGAGAGAAGAGAGAGAGAGAGAGAGAGAGAGAGAGAGAGAGAGAGAGAGAGAGAGAATCTCCATTATTGGTGTTTGTAGAGAGTAGTGAAATAGCAGTTCCATAATAATAACATGGATCCTCATTATTATAAAAGTTGTTTCTCAGGTTGGAAGAAGTACATTGATTTGAAACTAAATTTTGAAGTGAAAAGTATTTTACATATTCGTCTGCGGAGAGCTAAGGCTCTGTTATTGGTGCCAAGTTTATATATTTTTTGGTATTTATCCCTGTCTAATACATGAAATGAGTATTTGTGCCTCCACTGTGCTTTCCTAAAATTTTTTTTGTATTAATTTTTTTAACAAGGCATTAGGTCTTGTATTTCAAATTGGTGGCAAATTCAAACACTCTTCCATATGCCTGGAGAAATATTATTCCAGGTTTTGTAATAGGCTGTTAGTTAGAATCCTAGAACCTGGCACTAATATCCAAAGTCATTGCCCTTATGGTGATATAAAGATTCTCAATTGCCTACTCTTAGGAGTTGACCACAGTGCCACGCCCTATTTATGCATCTACTTAGAATCTCAGTGTCTGGTTGGGATGGGCTTGAGAGAATGAATAGTTCATTTTATTTTTGAAGTATATCAAGTGTTCTTGTACTCCAGAGATTGAAAATAGCGAGGGAGATATTTTGGGGTTCTAATCACCTTGTATCTTTATTAGATAATATTCGAGTCTCCAGACTCATTTCAGAATCTGAAGAAGCATGTTTTAAATAGTGTGGTTTTACACTTCATGGGGCAAGAACTTTATCCTGTTTGCCACTCTGAACTTTGTAACATATAATAAATGCTTAGTATCTACTATCAAAAAATAAATCAATGAATTCATCTGGGGGAACAGTACTAAGTATCTACTTCCATATTTGAACGGATATTTTTCATGGGGAATACTAAAGCCCTCTCGGTCTCGCAGAAACTAAATTTCTTCACTTATTTTTGTTCCTTTTCTGACTGTTTCCTAAGGTTTTTGTTTAAAAAATAGCCCATTTGAGATACAATCTTAATATGTAAAGTTCACCTGTTCAAAGTGTAAAATCCAGGGGCTAGAGTGATAATACAGCGGGTAGGGTGTTTGCCTTGCACACAGTCGACCGGGGTTTGATTCCCTTATGGTCCCCTGAGCACTGCCAGGGATAATTCCTGAGTGTAGAGCCAGAAGTGACCCCTGTGCATCACCAGGTGTGATCCCAAAAAGCAAAAAAAAAAAAAGTGTAAAATCCAGCTTTTTTTTTGTATAGTCATAGTTAAATAACCACAGCCACCACCACTCCCACCACAATCTAATCAGAAAATCAGTTGGAGCGTGCTTCCCAGGAAAACCTAGGTGAAAGTCCTTGTTTCTGCCACTTACAAGCTGCGCAACCTTGGATGGGTTTCTTAAATACTTGGTGCCTTAGTTTTCTCTCTGTGAAATGATTCATCCTGTGAGAAATAAGCGAGGCATTGTATATCAAGCACATAGCCATCTTTCAGAGCAAAGCAGAGGATACTTTTAGCAACCCTTCTTTCCCTCCCCTTTCTGACCCTCAAACCCTTCAGCTGCTGGGCCACACAGGTTGGGGAGCAGGGACAGAGATGGCTCGGGTCTGTGAAATTCGTAAACTGCCTCGCCTGCCTTAGAAGCATAGAAACGGGATCTGAAGGAAACGGTCCATCTTCTTAACAATGAGTCCATCAACCCTGGGGTACCACCAACTCTGACCAAAGCATCAGATAGGATGCCCCATTTTCTACCACTCAGCTGTCCTTGATTTTCCCACCTGAATCTCGGACAGCCTCCCTTAGCCCCCTCCATTTGAACATCAATAAATCGTGGTCATTTTTACCTCAAAGTTTCTTTCCTTTAGTGTAGCAATGTAGCCTTTTCTGGTGGTCTTCAACTCTGTACATTTTTCCTTTGCTATCATAGAATGTTGGAAAGAGCTTTAGAGATAAACCAGTGAAATATTTCTCTTAAAGGTTGAAGAGATCAAGGCCTAGAGAAATGAGAAAACTTGGTTAGTTGGGGGCAGATCAAAACCTGCACAGCATCAGCATTTAATAAATACTTGTGGGGTGAAGGAATGTCTTTCGGTACATTATATTGCCTCAGTTGGCCTAAGAACCAGACGAAAATCTGATGACTTAAGATCACATCCTGACCTTACCTCTGTGTTCCTCCTTATAAACAAGGATACACCAATAGTTCTTAGTGTCCAGTCTCCAGGGATGAGATCAGCAGTCTTACACTAACTAGTTGCACTATTTATACCCTCAACATTTTGGCAAACAACACTTCGGAGAAAGGGGAGAAATAACAAGAGCCATCCTGAAGAGAATCTGCACGTTTGGTCTGAATCTTGTCATTCATTTTGATTTCCCATTTTGGAGTGAAGAGAGCTGATATTTTCCAGGCGGCTCTGGCTTCGGAGGGATCTAGTCCCAGGAGCTTTGTTCTCTGCAAGTTACTTGGTGGTTAATGGACAGTAGGGTTAGGACCGGGTTCTGTACCAAGACCCTAAGCATGAGAAGTGTATAGAATGGAGAGGAAGAAAATTAAGGAACACTGGAAATGCCAGAAAACTCCAGAATTCGTTTAATTTGTAGGACTGTACATAAGCTCCTCCTCCCTCCCCCCATATTCAACGCTGGTGTTAGCCCTTTTAGAAGTAGCGATGTCTTCTTTTAGAAAGTACAATATAATTTAAGAGAATTTTTTTCTCTCCCCCTTCCCCAGTGATTTCCCTCTCTCCCACCTTCTGCTTCTTTCTCTTTGTAAACAGAATGTTTTATCCTGGGTATGCAGAGGCTGTGTAGGTTATGAACTCAGCTTTGAAGCCAGCAAGAGTCAAAATGATATTTCCCATCTGAAGAACTCTTAAGGGTGCTAATTTAAAATGAAATCAAGCCTTTCAGCAGGCCCCTGTTTCCCTAAATCAATTTTAGGGAAATGATTTTATGTAAACATTTATCTCCATCTACCTCGCCATTCCTATAATAATGCCCCCCATGAACATTAATGTTTTCACCAGATATATGCTGGGGCTACGAGGCGTGTGGGAAGGGAGGTAGACAGCTCGGAGAGCAGTCTAAGGATCCCAGTTGTGACCTAACTTTCCCCAAACCCAAGCATTCATCAGGGAGGAAGAAAGCAGTTGATCTGATTTTAATCGGGCAAAAGATGGATGTTCACAGGGGAAGGTGTCGGGATGGGGCTGTGGGGGTTATTATTTGGAAAGAAAGTTGAGGGAGGAGGAACCAAGGGCAAGTGCGCCTGTGATCCTATGTGGTTTGAGATGGCAAGCAAGTGTCCCGCTTCCAACAGAGAATGTTGGAATTCAGATCAATCTTTTCTTAAATAAAAGCAGCTCTTTTTTTGAGGAGGCACTTGAATTGCTCTGGGCAGACATTGCAGGGCACTTGAGAAAGCAGAAGCAGGGTGTAAATTTGAAGACTGCCTGAAGCCGAGTGGATGGACCGGGTTCACCACCCCCTCCCTCCCCCATTCCCCTTGTCATCCAGAGATGCTTAAATGAAAAGCCACCTTCATAGCTTCCGAAGTGCCTCCTCACCTCCCACCCCCGAAAAGATGGAAAAAAAAAACCCAAAACAAAACAGGGGGAGGCGGACAACAGATGTTATAAAATAATGGAAAAAATATTTAGCTGTTATTTCCAAATTCACACCCAACCTTATTGATAGTTGGGGTCAGGAACACTTGGCAAAATATTTTTCGCAAATCTAGTGTAACAGAGCCGTGAATACAGAAAACATTCGGAAGAGTGCAATTCCCCTTCTCCCCTCTTTTCACCTCTACTATTTATTTTCTCATCAGTGTTTTTTTTTAAAGTGATCAACACAATTAATTGAGTGCTTGCTCCTTCTTTCTTTTGTGTGGTTGTTTAAAATTTTTTTAATAAACTGGAAATTGCAATGAAGCACTGCTGCTTTAAAATAGAATTTTTGGAGGCATTGTTGATTTCTACTTATTTTTGTTGGCAAATCTTGGGGAAAAAATGTATATCTTTTCCTTTAAAGTTCTAATTCAAGGCATGGATGTGAGAGTTCTGAAGGGACTTTGGGACTGCGGTAAAATTTCGTTGTCATAGTAACAGAAAGGGAAATAGGCCTAGCTCACCTGGGACTTTAACACTGCAAAAGCTGGATTTTTTTTTTTTAAGGAAAAGGACTCTGCAAGTGAAATAAATGAAAAACTTATTGTATTTTCAGACAAAATGCCAACATTAAATAGGAAAATGGCTGAAAAGGACACTGATGCCATTTTTCTTAGTTGATGGACTGGTCTGATGAAAAATGCTTTGCTTTTCAACTTGCACAAATGAATGATTTAGAATTTTGATTTAAAAACTAGGTCTTCCAGAAAGGTCTTCCACCCCTTTTTCTGTGCCTGTTTTACTGCGTAACTGCAGAGACCATCTGAAAGGGACATTCGAACTTGGTGTAAACCCCCAGTGGACACTGGCAAAGTCTGACTGTCTTTGGAGGGGAACAAACCATGTTCTGGTTTTCTACATAGGTTAAAAGTATCTGGCCCCTTTTGTGCAGGAAGGTGTGCATGGGAGGCTTGGAGTGTGAGAGGGCATGTGGCTCATGGGAAGGCACATGCATGAGGATATCTGGAAGCCTGGGCTAAGGCAGGGCTAAGGCAGGGCTAAGGCTGGCCGTTTTTAACCCTCCAGCAAGACATTTTTCCATGGCATGAGTCACAGATGCTTTTGAAGTCCGTCCTTCCTCCCTCCCTTCCTTCCTTCCTTCCTTCCTTCCTTCCTTCCTTCCTTCCTTCCTTCCTTCCTTCCTTCCTTCCTTCCTTCCTTCCTTCCTTCCTTCCTTCCTTCCTTCCTTCCTTCCTTCCTTCCTCCCTCCCTCCCTCCCTCTCTCCTTCCTTCCTTCCTTCCTTCCTTCCTTCCTTCCTTCCTTCCTTCCTTCCTTCCTTCCTTCCTTCCTTCCTTCCTTCCTTCCTTCCTCCCTCCCTCCCTCTCTCCTTCCTTCCTTCCTTCCTTCCTTCCTTCCTTCCTTCCTTCCTTCCTTCCTTCCTTCCTTCCTTCCTTCCTTCCTTCCTTCCTTCCTTCCTTCCTTCCTTCCTCCTTTCCTCCTTTCCTCCTTTCCTTTCTTCCTTCCCTTGCAACTTTGGGCAGGCGGCGAGTGGGTGTGCAAACCACCTTGGGAACCATTTCAGGACTCTCAACAGCCATGACTGCACAGGGGGCCAGGGACTTGGATTGAAAATATCTACATTTGCAAATTGCAAACGGTCAGTGCTCCTTCTCAGGCAGGCCTGGCTGAAATTCCCCAGACGTGAAACACAATCACTTTCAAATCACATCTAATATAATGCAGATACGTTCTCTCTTAAAAACTGTTTACTTAAAAATGTAACACGTTGCTTTCTCTTCACAGATTCTTTTTAAAATTTTTCCTCAAGTGCAATCAGAATTGTTTGAAAACAGCAGGAAACCCAAGGGACATGAGAAGATTTCAGGTAAGGCGGCCTGCACTTCTTTCCTGGTAAATAAGTCATCCTGTTTTTGTTCTCCTTTGCACTCTTTCTGCTTTCCCCCTCGTTGAAAACATTATTCACGGAGGCTGCTAACAATACGAAAGATAACTGTGGATGATACCCCTCATGCCATAGTATTAAGGGATTCTTCATTTTGCAGTGGTTAGGTCTTCTGCCTCCCCGGCCAAAGTCCCAGGAGAAGGGCACCAATCCTTGCTGGAGATTTGATTTTAAGCCCCCAGGCTGCCCTCGCACACACAGCTGCCCACAGCAGGAGCCGTGTTCTTGATATTCAGCCACCTTGGGATTTTTCAAAGCAGCTTCTCTCTGCTTTCTGCAAGCAACAGCCTCTTCCTTCCCCGTTCTGCAGATTAACTATTCAGTGGTCTCTCTCCGAGCCTTTTGGAAAGCTGCAGCCCAAACAGCCGTGGTCACTTTAAGATCTCAGCATGACAACAAGACCCACGGGACAGTGACCCAGCTGCCTGGCAGTTAAATCTGCCACCAGTTTCATCACCCTTGCCACTGATGTACTGAGGAGAGGAGCTAATAAAAACACAGAGCAAGGCAAAGTGTGTCACGTTGGAGATGAGAGGAAGTGCACCCCTCTTAAACCCCTTCCTTCATCTTTGAGGGACCCCATAGTTAATCCACCACATGGTTTTCCTGCCATGCATGTCCATTCAAAATGCAGAGTGTTCCCCTTCCTCTAGAAAATCAGATGAAACAATACAACTCTGTCTGAGATGAAAAACAAACAAACAAACAACAAACAAACAAAACCAGCCCTGGCAACAGCAAGAGATGGGGCGTAATCAGCCTCCTGTTAGTTTCAGGTGAGGAAGGGAGGGCTGGGCATTGCAGCCACACCCCTGCCAGCACAAGGAGCAGATAAAGGGGTGGACCAGGAATTTCCTGTGTGATCAAGCTTTGTCCACCAGACCACGGGTTTATAATGCTTGCAGTCATGACATGGATGTTTGGCTGTGACCTTTTTTTGGAAATTCTTAATAATTTCTAAACTGGACGCTGCTCATCGCTGCTTTGCATTGGACCTTAAAAATTTTGTAGCTGTTTGTGCTTGTCACTCAGAGAAGTTCTGCCATTTGGGAATGAAACTATGGAAGAGTTAATAAAGGCGATGTGCACACACTCATATTCCCTGTTATACTCAGGGAGTGTGTATTGGGGAGGATTCCCAAGACCAGGGCATTTTTTGTTGTTGTTGGTTACTTAGCACTGTTTTCAGCCTGCTTTTTAAGATGTTAACCTCCTCCTCCACCACAGACAGATTTTTCTCCTGCAGTGTGATGTGAGCATGAATTTAAAAAAAGAAAGAGTTTTCTTGGGTATCAAGCAGAAATATTGTGTGTACAAAACTTTACAGTATTTGATTTCCCAAACAGAAGTACAAATGCTCAACCCCAAGAGAAATGAAGTTCCCAAAAATTTCAAACTGTCTCAATGACCAAAGCTAAGCTTTTCCTTCTGAAAGAAACAAAGGTGGACAGAAGTTAGCAGTTTGGATTCTCATACTCCTTTTTCTCTACCATCAGTCCCAGCGACTTTTAAATTTGAGATTACTTTTAATAAATTTGAAGAGACTTTAGAAAAATTACTTGTCATTTTATTTATCCCAAATTTCAGACATTCCTCATTAAGCTAATGCATACTAATATTTTGTTTACTAATGCGCCCGAGTTTTCAGCAGGTTAGACTATATGTAGTAACCTCAAATAGTGGGGACATCTCAGTGTATGTATGTTGAAGTGAAATAATTTTATTTAAAGGAACTTGACAAGGGGGGTAAAGGGGAGTGAGAGAGATGAGTTCAAGAGAGAACTCGGGCATTTTCCAGTAGGGAGAGGACATTCTGTCTATTCTAAAGTGTTTGAATTTTGCAAGGCCTATGGAAAAATTATTTTAAGTTTATGGATTTCATGATAGCCTTATTTTGGGACTAGTGCTAAGGTCACTCAGCAATTATTTTGCATTTTTATTAGATAAAACTCATAACAAACCATTTACCATTTTAAACTTTTAAAATTGTGCAGTTCAGAGACTTTTAACATATTACAATGTTGTTCAGATTTCACCATTATATAATTCAAGAACACCCTATAACCCCAGAGAGAAATCCCATACTTCCCAATTTATTTCTTTTTTAGCCACTTGCAACCACCAATACACTTTCTGTCTCAATGAGTTTTTGATTCTAGTTATTCACATAAAAGTAATCAGACAAATTGTGGCTTTTGTTTCTGGCTCCTTGTATTTAACATTAGGTTTTCCAGGTTCTCTACTTTATAGCATTTATCAGTGCTTAACTACTTTTTATGACCAAATAATATTCCATTATAAAAATATACACATTTTATTTACCTATAAGCAAGTTGATGTACGTTTGGGTTGCTTTTACTTATTTTGATTATTATAAAGAGTGCTGCTATGAACATTTCTGTATAAGTTATTTTTTCATGAACATATGTTTTCAGTTCTCTTGGGTATATACCTAAGAGTAGAATTTCTGGGTCATATGGTAACTCTATCTTTAGCTTTTTGAGCAGCTGCCAAGCTGTTTTCCACAGTGGCCGCACCATTTTACATTCCCATCATTAACATATGAAGTTTCCAATTTTTCCACATCCTTGCCAACACTTGTTACATTCTGTTTTGTTTTTTGTTGTTTTGTTTCTTTTTTAAAAATCTACCCATACTGTGTGTCAAGTGCTTTCTCATAATGGTTCTGATTTGTTTCTCCCTAATGACTAATGATGTTGAATATCTTTTCTTTTTGTTTTCTTTTTGTCTTTGGGTCACATACAGCTGTGTTAAGGGATCACTTCTTATGGTGTTGGGGGACTCTTTGAGATGCCAGAGATTGAACCTAGTTTTCTTGAATACAAACCAAGCACCCTATGAGCTATCTCTGACTCAGAGTATCTTTTCATGTACTCATAGAGCATACAGTTTATTTGGCAAAATGTTCATTTAACCATTATTGAATGTATTTATTGATTTATTGGTTTGGCGGCCACACCTAGTGGTGCTCAGAGCTTACTCATAGTCCTTTAATTCAAGGATCGCTCCTGGTAGTGCTCAGGGAACCATATACTACTTTCAGAGTTTGAACCCAGGTCAACTGTATGCAAGGCAACTGCCTTACCTGCTGCACTATTTCTCTAGCCCTGGGTTATTTGTTTTTAACTGCTGAATTGTAAGTGTTCTTTATATGTCTAGATACTAGGCTCTATGATATACATGATTTTTAAATATTTTTCTCATTTTTAGTTATAATTTTGCTTTTCATATAGTTTCTATTTATTTACAACAGAATGGACATAGTATTGCATAATACAACTGATATTGTACTAATTCTATTTAAAAATATAGACTTCAAGGAAAGCTCTCTTACATGAAGAAGTCAATTACTGAGAAAAGCTTATGTGGTATAATGTTAAGTGAGAAGCTTGTATCAACTTCAAAATATGATACTAAGCCAAAGGTAGCAGATAATCATAGTGGTAGGGAGAAAGAACTGAAAGGGTGGTACTTTAGGAACTTCTGAAATGCATATCTCATTTAATGACGAATGTAATAATTTTCGTATTCTTTTTTTTCTTTTTGGGCCACATGCAGCAATGCACAGGGTTTACTCCTGGCTTTGCACTCAGGAATTACTCCTGGCAGTGCTCAGGGGACCATATGGGATCTGGGAATTGAACCCGGGTCAGCCATGTGCAAAGCAAATGCCCTGCCCTCTGTGCTATCCCTCCAGCTCCAAATGTAATAATTTTAAACCAAGTAGACAGCTGCTTCAATTCTCTACTTTTGTTATCTGATCAAAATAGAGATTTTATTCAAGGTATTACTTTTAGGAATGCTATATGAATAGAATAAAATATTAAATATTTGTAACCAAATTATGAATCCAACTAAATTATTTTCTCTTTTCTTTTTCCACTCTTTTAAAAATAATGGCAAATCAGAACTTTTCCGCTAAAATCAACTGTATGAAGACAAAACTATAATATCAAACTTTTGTTTTTAGTCTAACTCAAATTTCTTGTTAATTTATATTTAGTCCTACATATAATGGACATACAGAAATGGTTATCAAAACAGTATGTGCTTAACTGCTCAGACCCCTTTGAGAATTCTTTTTAAATGACTGTTTTAGGACTAGGAGTGATAGTAGGTAAGGCATTTGCCTTGCATGCGGCTGACCCAAGTTCAATCCCTTGTATCCCATATGGTCTCCTGAGCACCACCAGAGTTATTCCTGAGTGCAAAGCCAGAAGTAGTTCCTGAAAATCACCAGGTGTGGTCCCAAACCCAATAATAATAATAATAATAATAATAATAATAATAATAATAATAATAATAATAACAACAATAATAAATAAAATGACAGTTTTAGTCCCAAGAAAATGCTACATTCAACCAAAATATCAAGAGCTCCTGGACTTCCTGAAACATTCAGAGTTCCATCGACCCTGAATGAGACTCACCTAACTCTGGTGGCACCCTCAGTAGAAGTTAGCCATTATGATGAGACACTGTCTCCACAGGCTTGTTACCACTCTCCTAGTTACCACGTCTCTGTTCCTAGATGACCTCTGGATCCATATTCTCAAAGGTCACTCTTTGGAGGTACTGTGGACATACAGCTCTTCTTCCTGCCTGGGCATCTTCTCTGAGAAGATTAACAAGAACATGTTCACGACAGAACTCAGTACTTACTCTTCTTGGCAGTGCTGGTTTCTTCTTTGGTGCCTATGTACCATTTTTCAAAGCCTCTTTTATGCCATTGATCACACTGCCTTGCAATTATTATTTATCTCCCCAATTGACTGTGTTGCTGGGGAATAATCAATGTTTTATTTATTTATTTATTTATTTATTTACTTATTTATTTTTTATTTGGGGACCACACCTGGTGATGCTTAGGGAATACTCCTGACTATGTACTCAGGAATTACTCCTGGTGGTGCATGGGGGACCATCTGGGGTGTCAGGGATCACACCCTGTTGACCGTGAACAAGGCAAGTGATGTACTATTTCTCCAATTCCTTTTATTCATTTTTGTCTTCTTCCTAATGCCCAGCACAATTCAGGCCACACTGTAAAGCTCAGTAGTTTGTTACTAAATAAATTTTTCAGAGCAATAAAAAGTGGAAAAAGAAAGGAAGGAATGAAAAGAAAATAGGATTTCTAGTGCCCCCAAAGTATCTAAATTCATGGACCATGCATGCAGAAAATCTTTTCTGCCCTTTTTGAAATGAAACAAATAGGTAAAACATCCACATTAACAGCTCAGTGAAGGAAAGGAAGAGAAATGTATGTCTAGTTTAAGCTGACAAGCCTGTTAAGACATAATGAAGCCCATTCTTTATTCCTCTGCCTTGTGGGTGGAGAGCAGGCGATGTAAAATGCAGAAGATAATCAAGCCAAGAAAAGGAGGAGCCAGGCGTGTTGTCATTTCCCACATTCCAATTCTAAAACACAGTAGAAGTTGACAACAATTAGGGCTATTGTTGCCAAATCACTATCATAGATAAGCTGGCTGGGTCGACTCCAAGTCACAATGAAAATAGACATACACTCATTCATTTATTCACTCACCCAACTAACATTATTCAGGAAATCTTGCGAGCCAAACTCTCTCCTAGATACTAGAGGTACATTAGCAAGCAAAACATAAAATTCCCCACCCTTGGGATCTGACATTCGAGTGGGGATATGGGCAAAATAAGAGAAGAGGGATTTGCATACTTAAGCTCTGCTTCTGGATGTGACCAGCCTGAGAGCACAGGGTCCAGCCCGGTACCATTTGTCTCTTTGTGGTCCTGCTAGGACTCAGAAGTGTGGTCAAGTTTGGGTGAGGTGGGAGCTACATGAGAATAACACGTATAGATGCTATTCTCAACAGTTTTCAAGGTTCTCTAAGAGGAGACCTAGGTCTTTCCTCTCTGTCTCATCAGGGTTCTGTTCAAAACAGATATGATTGCAGTACAGGGCTGGAGTGTTTTCTAGAATGTGGCCACACTGACTTGTCTGACAGATGATTAAAGAATTTACTGTAGGCACCTTCCCACATCTCTAAGCCTCGGATAATTTTTTTGGGGGGAGGAAGGGCTGGGCTACATCTTAAGGCTACATCTTAATGATGCTCAGGGACTATTCCTGGCTCTGTGCTCTGAAGTCATCTTTGGTAGAGTTGAGGGGACCATATATGGTGCCAAGGATTCAAAACACATTCGGGTTTGTAGCCACGTGCAAGCTAAGCACGTTATCTTTGGTACTATCTCTCCAACTTCTACAATCATTTAAATAAACCACCTTTTAAAACTTTACAATTAAAATAGTGGCTGAACACCATTTTCTGAGATTTTCTGAGTGGTTTCTGACGGTTCTACCTGCCTTCCTTAAATGTTTTAGATGGAATTTACCAAAATAATCATTTTTAATTTTTGGAGTTATGCTAGGGAGGGGACGAAGGTTCATATAGAGTCTTGCCGTGTTTGCCTGAAGCCAATATGTCAAGGGTATATAGATGGGTACATCAGTTTTCAGTGAAATATAAGCCATCTCAGGGTTCAAACTGGGAAAGAAATCAGCACTTAGTTGATTTCTTTTTGTTTATAGGGATCTGCACAGCCCCCTGAGATAGGCCTGGTGCTAGATGGGTACCTTGAGAAAGGTACGGAGTGGCTGAAGAAAAGAGTTGGCACTGGTTTGGGTGGATACATCTGGGAGGTCAGTCAGAACTCCAAGAAAGAGAGAAAAACATGTCATGGTGGGAAAGAGAAATAAAAACCTCATTGATCTCCTCTATGGGAATGAGGGAAGCGATTGAGCCTGGGCTTGACAGTCTGACATAGTTGCGGTAGTTGAGGACGTGAGAGGCCTACAGTCTGTGAGTGCCACATGCCGGATGCAACAACTGCTTGGGAATTATGAGGAAATTAACATTGATGACAAAGACATCTAGTTCACCAGGTGGACATTAGCCATTAGTCTGTTTGACTAAACGATACAAGAGCAAAGGGCAGGGCTACTCATGTCTTGGAGCAGGGCCAAGATCCATCCAACAACCCCTTATGATTTTTTTTTAAACCCCCAGCTCTTATATAAAACTTTTTAATGGCACCACCATCTATTTTCCTTAAATAAAAAATGTTGAATGTTTCTCTCACACCCGTTGAGGGAAGTGAGAGTTTAAATGAACTCCAAATGGTAAAAATTTAATACAGCTCCAGCTGCCTGCAGGTTTCTTCAGTTCAAATCTTTTAGTTCAAGAGCTAGTCCAGCTGCTCTGTGATCTCATCCACCATTTGAAGGTTTCTGTGCTACCGAGCAGTGATTTTAAAGTGCCTAATGAAAATCTCTTGACTCTTAGCCTCTCTGACCAACAGGTGAGTCCATTATCTGGTGATAAAATAAGTCAGATAGTCCAAGTTAAGAAATAATAATTATCTGTTTGGAGCCAGGAAGAAAAAAAATTAAAAAAACAAACTCTGAGGATCTGAAGTGTGGGGAAGGCATTCTGTGGGTTAATTCAATCTTTTTTCAATTTGATGGCATAAACTTCAGTGGCCCATACTCCTGACTTTTGGTGTCTCAATTTGGAACAAGAATCAGGGGGATATGGGTCTTAACTAATTCACATAGGAAAGTGTTTTGAGTTGTTTGTAGGAATCAAGGAAGAGAAATAAAAGCAGGTGCTGCCCAAGGAAGCTTTGGTAAAGAATATTTCAGACTTCAGTGAGATAGAAAAGAGGCCCAAATGCAGAAGACTCACTGTGGGCATGAAGCCCTTACCCTGACAGTATTAGAGAATAAAAAGATGTAGATGTTCTTGGAAAGCAAGTTTCTCTGTGCTTTGCAACAGAATTACATGAATTCTTAAAAAGTTTTTAGAATATTTTATTTTAAATTGCATGCTCACAATATATGTTGTCAAAGTAATAGAAGCTCTCAAGGAGTACATGGGTACTTAGGCTGTTTATGGGGCTGACCTGCTCTTGACTTCTGAGGGATGCAGGTAATTCACGAGGTTCCTGGAGGGTAGAGTTTGGTAGAAGAAAATGGCCATGGCAAACCAAGAGCAGCATCAAAAGTATTTGCTAATAAAACACTGACCTTGGCCATCCCATAACTATCCCACTTGGCATACATTTTATATAATAAAAGCAATAGCTTCAATGTAATCAATAAGGTGAGTTGGAAAGAGCAAGTGTCTGTGGTTTTTGAGATGAAGGGACATTTACTCGCCTAGCAGGTTGAGGATCTTCAGGCTCCCTGATGACATGAAAGGCAAGTTCTTAAAAATTGTCCCTTGATTTCTGAACGTATTTAGCTGAGATTTTAAAAGCAAGCTCTAAGATAATCAGTGGCTAAACTTGCCAAAATATACCACTGGAAATGTTCTTTAACTTACTGGTCTACTTTATGCCAATTAAAACTTTTCAATGTCAGAAAATAAGTTCAGGAACCCCAAGTTGTATAAAAAAAGTTTCAAGGCACATCTCAAATCTCATTTTCTTGATGAAAATACTTGTCATTGGGGCCAAAGTGATAGCTCAGTGGGCTAGAAAATATTCTCTGTATGCAGGAGTCCGGATTTGTGACCTGACACCACATGATTCCCTGAGCATTGGTAGGATTAACCCTTGAGCACGGAATTGGGGGTAATCCTGGAGCATCACAGAGGGAGAGGAGGTTGCCTGAATGAAGGAAGTAAATACATGTTACTCTTTCAGTTTAGGCTTATTTCTGCCCTTTGACCTCCTAGAGTATATAACAGACACAATTTCAGTTCTCAATTATATATTACTACAGAGCATTATTTTCTGGTTATGTGTTGTGCTTTTGTGTTTCATTACATGCATGGTAAGCTCCTTGGGGACTGTGATAGTGTTTTACAGATGCTTCCCATGCAGGCAGCACAGTGACTGGGACCATCTATAAATATGTTAGGCTGATTGAAACATGTGTTTTGTGGTTACTTAAGAAATTATCTTTTGGGGAGTTATGCTATTAATGGCAGAGTCCCCCCTCTCTTGGTGTAAACAACTCCAAAAATGCCCCTTATCTGTCTTGGCAGCAATCAGTTTTGTGCTTTTCTGATTTGGTACTTGATAGTTACCTAAACAGAAAATTTAACCATGAGGAATAAGTGACAACAGGGATGGCTAAGAATTCTGGGAGTTATCAAAAAATTCAAAATTTGTACTTGAGGGGTTACATCTTTAAAGGTACTGTTGAAGATTCTTGAATTTGAACTTAATTCTGGTTTGAAAATATGAAGTGTGAAAAGAATTAAAGCGATATTGAGAAAGAATTTGTAGTCATTAGTTTGCTTGTTGCTAGTTTGGTTAAATAAATGGAGGATTAAACATAAGTATTTCATCAGATTATTCTTGTAGAATCGGGATAGAGACTCCAACCAAACTTGGTTGCTTGCTGCACCTAGAAATCGGTCCTGAGTTTCTCTATCCCTTTAATGGTCTCTATATCCCCTTTTTTTCTTCCACAGGTGGAAAATAAAACTCCCCATAACAGTTATGCTTTGGGAAAGCTGAAATAACATATATAGCAACTGAACAGTTATAAGGGAAAAGCACATCATGAATTTAATTTCATTTCCAGATGTAAAATGTCATAAAGAATTTTTTTCCATACTTGGCAAAATAACAGGAATTTTTTAGACTATTTTATTTAGCTGGGTGCATGCATGTTTGTAAGTAGGTATCAGAAAGTCTTTAACATTGAGAGTGCAATAAAAGCAACATGTTTTAGCTTTACTGAGATTAAACTACCAAAGGCCCCACATTCAGCTGAAAGGTGCTTGACTTTTACTGAAGTGGAAGGCAAATGTACCTGACTAAAGGTAGCATTTGGTGTTTTTAAAGCTAGAAGTCTGAGCCGTAATAGAAGGTTCAAACCAACGTAATTCTCTAGTGGCTACAGATACTGGGATTGTCATCTGTTTCAAAGAGCAGATTGTTTAGTCAATCTACACATTTAGAATTTTGATGTCTCTCTTTCTCTTCTGTGTAAGACTTAAGGTCTTTGTTAGAACACCTAGGTTGGATCTGAGAAAGGCTGGCAGGAGTAAAAGTCAACTTGCCATTCTTCTGTCTTAGGTAACTCAATTAAATCATATGGTTGGGATTTAGAGCTTTAAGAAGTATAGGGAGAAAAAAAAACCCAAAACAAAGCATTAAAACAGAAGAATTATGTGAGTTATGTTCCAAAGAAACAAAGATATGTCAGAATGGAACATGAAAACAACCCTAGGGTGAGAGTAGATCCGTTTGATAAAAATCTCCTTGCCACAGAGCCTAGAAAAATAGTTTGGCTCTTAAGGCAATTGCCTTGCATGCAGCCAACCCTGGTTCTATACCCCACGTATGTACTCTTGAGCCACTCCATTAGTGAGCCTTGAGCATAGATCCAGGAGTAAGCCCTAAGCACAACTTGGTGTTTCCTCAAATAAAAACAGAAACCCTATGTGCCCCATACTATCACCTTGATAACACAGGAAGTTTCTCTGTTGGAAAATTAGTTATACGGGCATATTAACGGATGTGTCCACCTGAAGAATAACTCCCATCATGACATTTTATAAGCAAGAGAGAAATCTTTACAACTCAGCTCCTGATTTACATAAATTATTGGGTGAGGGACATGGGAATACTTTTATGTAATAGAAGATAAATACTATTTAAGAAAGCCAATTACTTTTGTGAGTATTTTTTAGCAGATTGTCAACACAGTCATATATAACATTGTTTAAAACTGTATTTTTTAAGAAGAGATAATTTTATTTGGGGAGAAACTTTAAACTTTTTAATTAATGTTTCTATTCCCATAGAATCTATTATCACTCCCTTTTAACTGGATGATTAAAAATGGATATGACACTGCCACTCTCCTATTAATTTGTGTTTTCTGACCTGCCTTATCAAAAATGAGATATCACTTTAAACAAACGAAGGAGTTGTAAAAATTGAAGAAGAAAAAACACTTTCACTTTAAAAGTAAAAGCAACTTCTATTGATATCTACTTCTCTTTCTTAGAACCCTCACTTAATGATATCACACTATAAAGAACATTTGCATGAACATAATTTACTGTTACATTTGTGTTGAATTGGAAGAGCTATAATACACAGTGGCTTAGTTTTCGGATCTGCAGACTTTGCTAGTTGGAGCTTTGAGTTGAAATACAGATACACCAACTATGAGAAACAAATAAAAGCTGTCACCAGTGTTAGCAACAAAAACCAAGGGTCTATCCCACATAAATTATGGACATCTGTATTCCTAATTGGCATCCTTTTGGGCTGTGCCAGCAGAATGGCTGTGCCAAGAGAGTCTGACAGCTTTAGAAAGACTAGGTATCAGGTTTAGGTGATAGGAGACACCAATGAGGCATAGAAGTTCTTTTGTGTGGAATACTCTCCATATGTTTGTTATAATACTGGTGAGTTTTAGTTTCAGATACCTCCAAATGGCACCTTTGTCAATGCGAAATTTGCCACTTCTAAAACACACCAGTTTCTGATCTTAGAACAAGTGGTACTGATGGTTATATGATCAGAAGATCATTGACGAAGATGCATACAAATAGTTAATAAGGTAATGGTAAGAAATGTTGACCTTGATTTGTTTAGCTAAGATGTAAAGATTTTTGAAGGTCAAAGGTGTCCTTGTGTAGTGTTTTGGAGTCTAACTGTGTCTGACCCTCTAACATTAAGCTGCTGTGGCCTGCAGTTTTGAAGAGTGAAGCAAACCAGGGGGAAAAAGAGAAGGGGGAGAGAACAGGAAATGGAGTGAGGTGTTTCAGGAAGTTGTCAGGGGTTGACTGATTGATTCCAGATGGAAGAGGTCAGCCTTTGTGACCCAGGAAATACTCACTAGGGGAAAGAAGTTGGCTTGTGGAAGGGGAAGGCCTGGGAGTGAGACGATGCTGGAATGCACATTCCACTTCCTTTAGTCTTCAAACATTCAGAAACATTAACTTCTCCAAATAGAATAATATCAGTATTGTCATTGTTCACCAGAAAACAGGGAAGGAAATTAAATTTGAAGTTTCGAATGTACTGAATGTATCCTCATCTCCATAATGTAGTTTATTCTGCCAGAGGTAAAAGTACTTTAACTAAAAGTCAATGTGTGTGTGTGTGTGTGTGTGTGTGTGTCTGTCTGTCTGTCTGTCCGTCTGTCTGCCTGTCTATCTGTGTGTCTGTGTATAAGAACAAACACCAAATGTGTCTGTCTGATTTCACATGGTGTAGTGTGTGAATTAAATTATTTACAGTTTGCAACTTCAGTTTCATTGATGGTTCTTTTGGATACCTCATAGTATAAGATACTTGCAATATTGAAAACTGGAACTTTCCTCATAGCCTCCCCCCACCCTTCTATCTATATATATACACATACATTTGGACATAATTTAAAATCTTGTAATAAATTTTACAGACACTGAAATAATTCAGGTTAATTCCCTTGCTGTCATGAGAGGCCAGCTCTAGCCAGCAAGAGATTAAAATTTATTTCCATTGTTAATAGAAAATAATGAAGTGCATCTGAACCATCAGGGTATGTCATTTGGGAAATGTTCACTTTGGAACTGAGTCTTACTCCACCCAAATGGACAATGATGAAATCAGCTGGCTCAGGAAAGCCCCATATTTTGTGGTAGGAATGCAGGAGGAGCATTAAAGTACAGTATGACAAGAAGCTTGTGGAATGGATTAAAGCAGTCTCAGAGAGAATATTCTTTCCAGCTACATAATCCTCAGACAGGGCTGAGGTTCTCCTATATGTGCTGAGTAAATTTCATTAGCAGTTAAGTTGGAATCACTCTCTTGTTTGTGTTTTGTTTTTGTATGTTTCCCAGAATGACAGGATGTCTTTGAAAATCCATTTGCAATGTCTAATATCCTCTCCATCTTTTATTATTTTTAGAAGGTAAGAATGTACAGAAATGAATACTTTCAACTTTCCCTTTGCCTTGACCAGGATACTTCATAATCTCATAGCCAGAAGACCCAGGTTTTCTCTCTTTGACTGTCATGCCACCAGGCTTGCTGAGGTTGCCCTCATAAGTATTTGAGCCTTTGTGCACTTGTGGAGAGTGATAGTTTATTGTGTCAGTCTCAGATTTATTGTGTCTACCACCTGATAAAATCTTTTTGGAAGGACTTTTCCCACACTCTAATGCGCAGACATGGGGCTGGAGCCATAAGTACATCTGGGAGGGAGTCTGCCTTGGAGGCAGATGACCCGAGTTTAATCCCCAGCATCCCATATGGTCCCCTGAGCACCGCCAGGAGTAATTTCTTAGTGCAGAGCCAGGAGTAAGCCCTGAGCATCTCTGGGTGTGACCCCCCAAAAGCAAATAATAATAATAATAATAATAATAATAATAATAATAATAAATATGCAGACACAATTTAGAACAGGTCTGGAGCTAGACAGGCAACATCCCTAAATTGTGAACAACTATATTGGTAATAATTTTCTAAATGATAATTGAGGGTACTTTAAGCAAAGATGGAGAACAACTCCACCTGTTCCCTTACTGCACTCACATGAGGAAATGAAGTATGGGAGAGACTTCAGGAGGAGAACACATTCCTTTTTCATCTTTGAATCCCCAGGACTTGGATAATATCCATCATGTAGCAGGAACTCCTTGAATGCTTTTGGGTTAAATGATTATAATCCACTACGCCCATTAAAAAGGTTCTAAAGACCACTTTTATACTCATGGTCTCAGGCTGTGAAATCCAAGCTTTAGGGTTTCTTTTAAATCTATTATGTTAAAATATATTGAAATTTTAAAAACTGCAACTTGATGTGCTTTTTGAAAAGGAAATAAAAATAATGTTATCTTGGTTTGGGAGGATATCAGGTGGGACGGACTGATAAGGTAACTTTCTTGAGAGATGGAAATAATCCATATTATGATAAGCTGTGGATTACCCGAGTATATCCACTTGTAAAATTGTGTAGCTAAGATTTGTGTATTTAAATGCATGTAAATTTCATTACCTTTATGAGTAGGGATCACAGTATAAATAAAATGAGAATAATAATATTTTGCTGAATAATTTCTGATTATCATTACCTTTATGAGTAGGGATCGCGGTATAAATAAAATGAGAATAATAATATTTTGCTGAATAATTAAGCTGAATTATGGACCGTTATAGACTTTTTATGTTAATCTGTTTGGAATTATTCATAATATCAAATTTATATGTAATTTGATAATATTAGGAGGAAAATCAGGATTAAGACATTCCTTCTTTTTACCTTCATTTAATATGCCAAGAAAGGTTAACACACACATTAGAATTATAGTATCAGCAAATTTAATTGGGGGACAAAAGGTTTTTGAATTATGTATTACTTATACAATGGCTTGTGACATTGTATAAGTTGTATATAATTCAACATCTATAAACAACACAATATGGTCACCACTAAAAATCTAATAATTTCTGTCACCATGAAACTGCCATTTAAAACATGGATCCTATTCTGTGATTTCTCTTAAAAGGTCTATATGTGTGCATGAATACATATATAACTGATTCCCTTTTCAAAAGGAAAATTGCCATGTATAACTGACAAGTAGATTCATATCCAGAATGGCTCATCTTCCTGGTTCATAAGTTGGTGGGTATACTAAAGTCTGCTCTCTTCTACTCCACTTTCTTGACTACTCTACCTTTATTGATCTCCCCTTCATCAACGTCTCTCACACCTCTGACTGCAGCACAGAAGCAGAACTTTCCGTTTGATCCCATTTTCTGTGTTACTGTGTTAGCCTCATTTTCCAGCCTGAAGTGAGCTCTTTGAGAGAAGAGGCCATGCTCAAAAACTTTGATGTATGTCCGTGTACCCCGTTACTAGAGCGCCCCCCAAGGGCTTAGACTCATGTGAGGGGCTTGGTGAGTCATCTGTTTTATTGACTGGTCAAAGGAGGCAGGGATGAAGCAATTAGAAGATAAATTGATCTTAATTTGTCATGTGTTAGGTCCCGCATAACTGCTAGGACATGCATTATCTCATTTTCTTTTTGTTTTAGCTCGTTCAGCCCTTTGAACTAGGCTTTGTTGTTTCTGTTTTACAGATAAGAAACTGGGAGATCAAAAGGTTAAGTGATTTGTTCAAGACTACACCTACCAGCAGTGGGACTGGAGGTCAGCCTATCTGACTCCAAATCCCTTCTCTTTCGCCACACCACACCCACCTTGGCCCCTTCTTCTGTTAGATACCAAAGGCTCTACATTTCAACACTGAATTCCAACAACTTTATCTTATTGAAGTGTCTCTTCCTCTGCTCTAGTGGGTGGGGACACCACAAACAACTCATCAGGCAGCATGTCCCTGCCCGGCATTATGTTAGCACACGTCAGAAGTCCTAGAGCCCATTCCAAGCTTGGAGAAGTGATTTTCCAGCTGGTGTTCAGATCTGAACTTCTTGGTCATGTGCAATAGGCTCTGTGGTGCCTACCTCTTGTGGGTCAGCTGGGAATAGTTGTCCAAGTCTTTTTTGATAGAGTACTATGTTTCTGAAACCAGCTGTCAGATGGCCAGCTTCTCCACTTTATCCTTTGGGCCACAGTTTGAGCACAGCCGGTGACAACACAGGCCTAGGAACAGCCTCCAATTTTTGCATGACATTCTATCACAGTTACACGAAGATGGTCACTTGTTGAGATGCTGCGGGCATACCCTGCACCACCTGAGTTCTTTTCCTTCTCTCTCACTAGTCACATGGAAGTCTGGCAAAACTGAAGTGTGGTGTATTTGCTGCTTCCTGGGGCACTAACTTTACCCTTCCACGTCTTCTCCTTTTAATATGCAGGTTGTGTTGTCCACAACCGTGAATGTGGATGGACATGTACTGGCTGTTTCTGACAACATGTTTGTTCATAACAACTCTAAACACGGACGGAGAGCAAGGAGACTGGATCCCTCAGAAGGTAGGGCTGTTGGCTGCCAGTGTAGAGCATGGCAGACAAATGAGGTTCTCCACAAATTTCCTTGCTGAAATTTCAAATGTTTGTCTCAGAGTGGGAGTCCAGAAAATCCATAAAGTCATGCGGTTCTAAAATGAAGCTGTAAACACGAACTCCCCCACCATTGCACCCTCACCCATTTCCCAGCTAATCTCAGCCCACTATGCCTCTCTTTCTTCCATTCAGTCCTCTGTTTTCCTCTTTCCTAGACTGGCGTTTCAGGCAAATGTAGTCCTATGACATCTTAGTTAAACAGGAACATTACAGTGCCAGACATGTATGAATAAGTGTCAGATGTGCCCTTAAACAGATTGTGGGCAAAACAAAACAATGTGCAGAATGAAACTGACACTAATTGATTTTTGTTTGCTTGGACAAGAAGAAATCATGATCTGCTCTGGGTAGTTTTCCAAGTGCATTAAAGTAATTAGAAATAGTGGTAACTGTTAAACTTCAAGTTGTCCAAAAAATTAAAATATATTGTGTTATGATAACTGACAAACCTAGAAAATTCCATCTAAATTCTTCTTCCTTTTTTGCACTTTCACCGGACTGGAGGAAGACCTTTATATAATAGAATGAAAGGCTAAAGTAGCTTCTATTTTGGTGTGTTTTTCTGTATACTGCCCACCTGCCTTAACTCAGCCCTAAAAACGTGTCTTGTATCACTTTAAATAGGAATTAATGAACTGAAAGAAAATGATTGAATCAGTAAAGAATTTGGAGTGGTGTTAATTCTCCCACAGTGGGCACTGAAAGGGGAGAAGAAAATCCCAGAGTTCAGAACTAGGAACCCATCCAGTTTCTTTTGACTGATTGGATGTGATTGACTGGCTGTTCAAAGGGGGCTCATGTTTTTGGAGTCCTGCCAAAATTCTCCTCCACCTTTGACCTTGTCAACTTTGGAAATGGAGTGATGGATTGACTTTAGTTATGGTCTGAAAACCATATTGAGTTCCTATTGGGATGTAAAGTCCAGAGGCCTGGAACATGTGGAAGAAGGAGAAGAAATCCTTCCTACAAAGTTAGAAAGTGATTAGGATTGTCTCTTGATAGAACTTTTAAAGGCCAGCTATGATAGTTTTTGTTTTTCCCTCCTCTCTCTAGCATGTTAACAAGCCTTATAAATCTTAACATCTTGGAGCAGAGAAGGTGGGGAGAGAAAAGGGATTTACGCATTTTCCAGTGTGGTCAACTTATAAAAATATAGGAAAAAACAAGAGTTTTAAAAATACTCTTTACACAATTAGCTAAGTGTTCTTCTTTTTTTTTTTTTTATATGCAATGGTCAACTCCTTAGTCTTTAATGACCTGGTGAAAACCAACAACCAATTAGTAAATGGTGTCAAGTCAGCAAAGCACAACTTAACTTCTCAAATGACCAACCATTTTCAAGAACAGCACATACCCAAACTCTAAATGTAAGCACCAAAGGGCAGACCTACTAGCTTTTTCCTTTTCTCTTCACAGCTACCCCCTGCATCAAAGCCATTAGTCCAAGTGAAGGCTGGACCACAGGAGGAGCTATGGTCATTATCATTGGAGACAACTTCTTTGATGGCCTCCAAGTAGTGTTTGGGACCATGCTTGTATGGAGTGAGGTAAGAAAAGGTTAATTTCCTTTCACCCAAAGGATTCTGGGGAAATATTAACTCCTGGAGCATTAGCCGCATTAATGCAGATCATGGGACACCTACTACAAATAGCATACCAGAATTTAAAACCATATAATCCATAATTTTACCATAGGTGTTGATCCTTTAAAAAGTTATGAGTTCATTCTAGTACTCATTCTAATTATGTAAAATTATAAAGAGCCTAGATATTGGATACTAAGAGAATGAGTAAGTAAATGATAAAATGGCATATCATTACAAATTATATTTTGGGGAAAACATTCTAATAATTCAGAAGAAAGGAGCATGTTTATGCTAAAATACTAAGTGAGAAAAGGATTAGAATAACAGTGTCTACAGATGTAAAGTCTAATTATGTAACACACATCCATAGAACAGTACTGGAAACATGCCAAAGATTAATAGCAGTTATTTCTGGGCTATGTAACACTAATAGTTTTCTATAATTTTTAATTTCTTTAAGTTAATGTGTTCCACTTTCATGAGATAAACAGAAAGATGTTGCAGAAATGTAGGTAACAGCACTGCTAGATAGGAAAGTTGCCAAATTGATAGGTGAGTTTATACAGTGTAGACAATGAGGGGGGGTATGATTTCAGGGATAGGAGTGAGGTGGGAGGAACTTGAGCCCTGCAGATAGGAATGGAAAGACTTAGACAGACTGGGTTGAGAGGAAATGAAAGAAGGGCAGAAAGAAACATGTGGGATATAGGTTTAGGGCCAGTTTTCCCAGAGCAATAGTATGGGGAGATGCTCACATCTTCAGAGTCCTCATTGATAACTTGTATAATGCGTATTTTTATCTCTCTGCCTGTTCACTCTTCAGCTAATCACCCCTCATGCCATCAGAGTACAGACTCCTCCTCGGCACATTCCCGGAGTAGTGGAAGTGACATTATCTTATAAATCTAAACAATTCTGCAAAGGAGCTCCAGGGCGGTTCATTTATACAGGTGGGTGAGATGATTCCAGGAGAATGGTTCAGTACTTCTGGTTCCCACCCTCTTTTACCAAATAATCTTGATCATTTTTCTATGTCTTTCTGTTAGAGTGAGAACAATGAGACTGGGTAATAGATTGACCAGGGCAATATAAAGTCAACTTTATGTAAGCAGCTTCTGCTTGCTTTAGGAGATGGTGTTAGTGGCTTATTTCAAGACTGCATCCTTGTAAATGTTTTCGCTCAGGAACCAAGCTAGAATAGACTTTGATTCATGTAGCAGATACTATATTAGACAAAGTTTCTGACTGTAACAATGCTCTAGAAGAGAACTTTTTCAGAAAGTTGTTCAAAGATGTTACAGAGTGGAATTATTTTTAAAAATTCATAAAACTAAAATATTTTGTTTATATCTTTTTGAATGTTTACTTTGTATCTCTTACTTTTTTCTTAGGTAGAGGGTGACTAAATATTAGATTTTTCCAGAGAATGGAATGTGTGTCAGAAAAATAATTTAGGGGCAACTAGAATATCGGGATGGTAATTTAAGAGGGAAATGGAAATTTGTAATGGCTTTTAAAGATGGAGAGGATTTGGGTAGGCAAAGAGAAGTCAGAATATTACAATTCCTGGGGCCAGGAAGATATAATGGGTATGTGCTTGCCTTCCACGAAGCTCACCCAGCTTTGATCGCTGGTATCCCCAAGACATGCTAGGAGTGATCCCTGAGCACAGAACCAGGTGCTTTGCTGGTTGTAGCCCCACCCCCCAAAACAGATAATATTCCAACTCTTGTTGGCAAAGGTCCCAAGGGTGAGGTGAACACATACTTAAAGAAGAGAGGGCTGGTTCAATAGCTCTGGCAATGAATTTGGGTAGAACTTATATCAGAACTTAGCCTGTGAGAGTAATAATAGTGTAAAATCCCTGCGTGACACTGAGATCAGTCCATTCACAGAGACAGAAAGTTGAATGGTGATTACTAGGGATTATGGGAAGGGAAAAAGAGATTGTTTAATATGTGCAGTTTCCAATTTTCCCAAGGAAAGAGTTCTGGAAGTAGATTGCACAACAGTGTGAATATACTTAATAATGTTTAAATGCTCACCTAAAATTAAGATAATAATTTTTGTTATGTGTATTTTACCACAATTTAAAAATCTTTAAATGTCTTGTATAAGCATTTGGGCTTTGGCAAGTTTTAAGACCACATTTGGGTTTCCATGTAAGGCCAAAGGGTGAAGGATGATCTTAGGTAAAACTGAGTTAGGGAACAAGAAAGGTAAGAAGATCAATAGCATACTGTACTTTAAACAGAATATACATAATAGAGAAATATGTTTATTCATAATTATGAGGCATGTTGAAAATTTCTTTTAATGTATTTTATATTTTCTCCTTTTATATAGCTCAATTTTGTTTCACTATAGTGGTTGACTAGATATCAGTTAGGCATATATATTAGAGGATAGCATTTAAGTGCACTTAAATTTTTATCTTTGAATGTGTGAGTTAGGTACATATTGACTGGGTTATATTTTGTGGATCCATAGCCATAAATTAATTCCTATTCTAGCTTCCAAAGAGACTTGGGTTTTTATTCATTCAAGTGATTTGTACTAATTACCCAATCTAAACTCTAGATTATGGAAGTGGGCCAGATAAAGCCACACAGTTCTTAATCTTTTAGAAATGTGCTTGTTTTTGTGTTTATTGAGGACTATGAGACTTTATATTTTAGGGGTCCAATTTTACACATCTTCAAAATATATGTCACTATACTTTAGCCATCACCAAGTCTCTAATATTCCCTCATCATAATGCATTACACTATTCTCCTCGCCTACAACTCTTCCTTCTCCATAATGCCCCTTCACCGCCATGCCACTTTTCATTCAGAGTCAAAGGATTTGTTTTAGTTTGACTTTATCTATTTCCTAATTTCTTTATATTCTACATATGAGTGACCTCATCTTTTTTTCTTTTGATTATTTTGCTTATTATGATTCCTTCCAGTTTTATCCATGTTTTAGCGAAAGTTCATCTCTTTTCTTTTAGCTGAGTGGTGTTCCACTGTGAATATATAGTACTTCTTTATTTACTCATCTATCATTGGTACTTGGCTTGTTTCCTGATCTTGGATATTGTACATAGACCTGTCATGAGGATAGCGAGGCTTGTAAAAGTCTCCACTCTGCTTTTTTTTTCTTTTTGGGTCACACCCAGAGTTGCACAGGGGTTACTCTTGGCTCATGCACTCAGGAATTACTCCTGGTGGTGCTCGGGGGACCATATGGCATGCTGGGAATTGAACCTGGGTCAGCCGCGTTCAAGGCAAACACCCTACCCACTGTGCTATCACTCTAGCCCCAAAAGTCTCCACTCTTAATAAATATTACATTCTAGAGGGAGAAAACAGGAAGCAAAGAACATCAGTCATGTTACCAGTTAGCAATAAATAAAGGATAGAGGATGAAGTAGGTCTTTGAGCAGGATGTTAGGGAAGTAATTTAGAAGAAATACATACTCAATGGAGAAATTACCATGGGTATGAAAATCACCAATACCTCTGCTGGACCATGGGCCATTTAGATTTGAATCTCTGATGGTAGGATGAAGTATCAGTGCAATCCGTATATTCATTGAACACATATGTATACCAAATTATGCTCAAGGCATAAAACCAACAATATCAGCATTCTTTTAGCCGTTTGAAGTTTTAGAATGGGAAAGAGACACTCAGATCACAACTGGGTTGAGTCCCACAAGAGATATGAAAGCAAAAAGGGTCGTAGGAGCAGTGAACCCCTACGGACTGATGACTTTGGAAAATCCAAGGGATCTTTCCAGAGGAGAAGGCAAAAGAGTAACATTTCAAAATGAAGACAGAATAGAGGAGGTCCCAGTCTAAGTTCATGGAAATCCAGAGCCTAGTGAAAGATGAAATCACATGGGCTGAGTAAGTAACAGATTTCATGTTATATGCAAGTTCAAAAAAGGTCTTTCAAGGTGGTGAGACATTGGAGATCTTCTAGTTTAACTTCCTCTTCTGCAGATAAGAAAAGTGAGACACAGAAGAAGTGGCTTGCCCAAGGTTAATAATCACTGGACTTAAGATGGAGTTAGAATGAGAACTCTGGCTTTTGGCACTATCACCTGTTGTCTTTTACTTAGTAACGTGGTTTCTGGTGTGCTGAGACATTAATGACTTGTTTATGAAGTAATAAGTGATCGAGCATTCTAGCTGTGCCCAGCACTGTATCTTTTTCTGGAGACACTGGACACTGCAAGTTAGGTCAGGAAGAATCTTCTTTCCTCCACATTCTGGTAAAAATGAACTGCTCACACCCTAGGATCAGAGGACCTGGACTCACAGCCTGGCTTGCTGCAAAATAGCTCTGACATCTTGGCAAGTGAATCAACCTCTTAGTTTTCTCACCTCTGAAATGGTACACCTACCTCACAAACCTGCGTACAGATGAAGTAGTGGGATGTATGAAAGCAGTAGTGAACTAATAATGGTTTAAAACAGGCTCCCCAGGAAAAAGATATCGGTTGTTAGGAGGAAGAGGAAAAACAGATTTGTAGCATTTGCTGATTTCTAAGGTGAAAATGCTTTCACTATGGATGATTTCAATCCGATATCAGCAAGTTTACAAACATTCCTAAAAATTTAACAATCTGGTTTCATGAGCTGGTCCAACCCAAGTCTTGCATACGTCTGTATACAAAGCACTTGGGATAGAGTGTGATTCTGTCTTGTAGTTAAAATACTTATTATTATTATTATTATTAAAATTTTGTGCTAAAATTATGATTAACTTGAATAAACAATTCCAAGTGTAATAGTTATTAAAATTATAATTTTGTGGTAAAATTATGAGGATTAGTTAAATAAAGAATTAAAAGTGTGGTAGTCATAAAAACAGTCAAAAAGTGTAATAGTTATTACAAGTGCGGTAGTCAGATCAAGATGCTGATATATATGTATCAGATCTATCTATCTATCTATCTATCTATCTATCTATCTATCTATCTATCTATCTATCGGACCTATAACCTTCATAATCTAAGGTGATGGGGAAGGCTAAGAACAGTGCTAATAGGAAATAGTGTGTACAAAGGCCATGAGGTGAGATATATTAGGCAATGGTGTATATTGATAGTCATTATGGACAGAACAGAAAGAATGAATTAAAGAGAGATTGTTTTTGAACTAGGAAGGGAAAGTTGAAGCTCTATCCTAGGAATACTGTGCTAGTCTTAAGTGGGAATGTACTATAGATTTGTCTTTTAAAAGCCCATTTCTGGGGCCAAGGAGAGCTCTCAAAGGGGTGGATCACGTGCCTTGCACACACAAGATCTTTGGCACTATGTCTCTCCCAAGAACCATCACCTGGCTCTGGTGGCTCTCAACACTGCTTTGTCCAAGCAGTACTGCATCAAGACTTGAGAATTGCAGCCAGTGACTCCTGGGTCCCCAAGACTCTTATCAAAATTAATAATCATTTTAAAAAGGTAACTCATGTTATGGTGGAAAAGAATAGTTTGGAAGCCAGAGTGGATCCAAGGAGGTCAGTTGGAGGTAAATATAGTGACTCTGGCCAGAAATGATGGCAGCTTGGACGGAGAGCCAGTAGTGGGGACAGGCAGGAGTGGATAAAATTTAGGAGGTAGCATTGACGGGACTTGATGATTGATTGGATGGGATGAAGGTTGGAGAGGAAAGGGGAGGGAACAACTCTCGGGTTACAGGCTTAAAAAATTGGGTGGGCAGAGTTTAGAAAGTGATTTTTTAAAAGGTATGAAGTGCTAAGGGAGTTCAGAGGAAGGACAAAATACTTCCAGCTGGCAGAGAGGTGAGAAGATTTAATATTGCAAAGATGTCAATTAATGAATAAATTTAACACAATGCCAATCAAAGTGCCAATGAACTGTTTGGGGAAACATTACGAAAGTTCACCTGGAAAAGTAAAGGTGCTAAAATCGGACCCCTAATTTTGAAAATGAGAGACACTACCAGACACTAAGACCGATTTTATGTTTCTGTAATTAAAAGAATATGGAGTTTTGTAGGGAACTTACAGAAATGTCATGCAATAGGAGAGAAAATTTAAAAATGAATGTTTTGGGTACATATGAATTGTATGTGTATACATGATATATATGTATATATATGCACATATGTATAGGTGAGAGCCTATGATGTCAATGTGGGAAAAAATGGGATATTGAACGAATATATTGGGCCAACTAATTGATAATTAAAGTAAAGGATGATATTTTTTTTTCTTTTTGGGTCACACCTGGCGATGCACAGGGGTTATTCCTGGCTCTGCACTCAGGAATTACCCCTGGTGATGCACAGGGGACCATATAGGATGCTGGGAATCGAACCTAGGTCAGCTGCATGCAAGGCAAATGCCCTACCCGCTGTGCTATCGCTCCAGCCCCATGGATGATATTTCTAATTTCACCTCACAAACTGAAACATTTGAGTGGAACATCTTTAATTTAAAATGTAGATGTGTCAAAGGTTATATATCTAAAAAATTATCATCTTGAGTTAATCCTAACTGTAAAGACAAAACTAGCAAACCATACATATAATGACATGAGAAAATTTGGTCACATAAAGGTACCAGTAACTAAATCAAAATGGAAAAACGACAGACTAGGAACTTATTTGTTACTGTGGCATGTCACCTTACAAATAAAATGGTTCTTGCTTTGGTCCGAAAGTTTGTTTCATATTTCCTGTTTGTCAGCCACTGCTACTGGGGATAAAGAGGTGAACATTAAGTATCTTAAAAATGAAGGAGAGAAAGAAAAATAGCTAAATTAAATGTTATCAAGGAGCAGCAGGAGTTAATTCAGGAGAAATGCAATGAAGTAGTAAATATTTAAAAAATTCTCATTGAAAAAATCAATATATAAGCAAATTTGAGCAACCACAGAAACAAGACTTTTTTTAAATTAAGTTGCAAATTATTTTTCTTTTAAAAAATACCTAGGTTAGAAAAATTAGAAGAAAGGATAGTTTTTTTGTTTGTTTGGGGGGCCACAGCCAGCAGTGCTCAGGGCTACTACTGGCTCTGTGTCCCAATGATGGGATTCCCACAGGCAAAGCATGCAGAATTCTCTCTCTGGCCCTGGAAAATAGGTGCTTTCTATTTTTTTTCTTTTTTGGTCACACCAGGCGATGCACAGGGGTTACCCCTGGCTCTGCACTCACGAATTACTTCTGGTGGTGCTCGGGGGACTATATGGGATGCTGGGGATCGAACCCGGGTCTGCCGCATGCAAGGCAAATATACCCTACCCACTGTACTATACCCCTCCATCCCTGAAAGTAGGTGCTTTCTAAACACAACTATAGGAAGGTAAATGACTCTAGGCTAAACTGGTGGTACTCATCTTAAAAAAATCCTTGTTTGGGCCCAGTGGTTCTAATTTTAGGAATGTATCCTTAGGAAGTTGTTGAGTTCATCTGAAGGCTATTTGTAAAGCACTGTTTTGGATAGTGAAAAAAGAAAAACATTTTTAGAACCCATTAGGGCACTTGTTAAATAAATAAAGGAACATCTTTACACAGAAATACATTTTAGATCTTAAAAGTAATGCAGTGGGTAACTACTTAGTTATATAAAAAAAGATCTGTGATCTAGGGTTGTTTTTTTTTAATGATTAAAAAATAGTTACTGTTTCAGCCAATTTTTATATTAATGGAAAAAAACTGTCACAGAAAAAATAAGCAAGGCATATGAACCACATATCAGGTATTAGCAATGGTTTCTAGGTGTTGATTTTATTGTTTAATTTTTAAAATGTTGCTTACTTGTGTCATTATTTGATAATTACATACATTTAAGGTGAAAGTTAAAGGAAGAAAATATGAAAAAATTCACATCACACCTTTAAAATGCGGGTAGGGCATTTGCCTTGCATGTGGCCAACCCGGGTTCGATTCCTCCATCCCTCTCGGAGAGCCCGGCAAGCTACTGAGAGTATCCCGCCCACACGGCAAAGCCTGGCAAGCTACCCAGGGCATATTCAATATGCCAAAAACAGTAACAAGTCTCACAATAGAGATGTTACTGGTGCCTGCTCGAGCAAATCAATGAGCAACGAGATGTCAGTGATACAGTGATACTTGAAAATTGCACACATAGGTAAACTTAATCCTTCACGGACCAAGAAAGTATTTTCAGCCAGGGAATCAGTGAAGTTTCTGGAAGACAGCCTTTGAGAAGGAAGATTCTGGGAGAAGAGCAGAGGTCGGTAGAGGTGAAAAGGTGGGGATGCAATGCTATGTCTAGGAGACCCTAAACATGTCCCCATTGCAGTGGGGGACCAAGTGCCATACAAGTTGGTGGAGACAGAGTGGCCAATGTGACTGTGAAGGGTTGGTTACATGTGCCACAGGAAAGGATTTAATGGTCTCTTGCTTATTGTTACTGAATGAGCAGCCTCAGAAGTTCAAAGCTAATTTACAACCAATGGAAATCAGTCTGGTGACTGGAAAGGCAGTAACTTATGCAAGTGACCGAAGGTGGGCCTCACCTTAGCTGCATCTCACCTCCAGCCAGCCTGGAGAAGGTACTTCTCTGAGTTCTAGTCAGCCTAGGCGCCTGAGCCACATGCATTGATTGAGTCCCTTGGAAATTGGCTTCACCGTCATCCCACAGTTCAGGGCTAAGTTTCAGGACAGTGCATTACAGGTCATCAAATTCCTAGGCAAAATCTTCTACTTTGCTGGTAGGGTAGAAAAAATAATCCTGATTCCAGAAAGAAAGAAATACTGGAGAGTCATTTACAGGCTAGAATGAGGAGCCAGGGTGGCATGGGATCTCAGAGACCCAATAAACCTGGCCCGTAAACCTGTTTCCAGATGCTGGATGTGCCATTGTTGACATGTTTGTCCTCTTGTCAACTCACCTAACCTCTCTGAGCCTCATTTTCTTCATCTGTAAAGCTCTGGTACTAATTACACTATTACCCATGAGTGTTCCCCTAATTTTGCTGAGCATAAAAATCATGCTTGGCCCCATTCCAGACATACCAAATCATATTCTTTGGGGGAGGGTCTGGGAATCTGTATTTTAAACAAAGAAATGAGTTTGGGAAACCTGAGTCCTGCTCATGAGACTCTGGTGGAGACATTCTGACTTGTATCCCATTCATAGAGTGGCTCATCTGAGAATGAATTGTTGTACTATGACTACAATTGTATTACTTTTATGTGGGATATTCTATAAGGGAGACTCACAAAACAGTAGGGAAGAAGGAAAACTCTAGCAAAGTTCTCCTCTCCAATTCCTAACCCACTATACACATCCTGTGGTGCATGGTCCAATTGTTGATGATTTCTGTATCCAAGGGTGCACCACCATAATAAACCCATGCTTATTAGATGTAACTTACCTGGTATAATTAGCCAAAATGAAGTAATCAGCTCCCCATGGCTGTTGCTGCCAAGAACAGCATAAACAACATCAGAGCTCTGAAAAACAACACATTTTCTTCACACATGTGACTTTGCAGGTCTATTTTTCTCCAACCATGGCTTGCTGAAGTGCGATGTACTGCTGTGGAATTGAGAGATCCACATGAGAATACAGCTCATAAAGAAGACTCCAATTGCTTTTGTCTGGTTTGAGAGCTAGAAGTGGCCATCCAAGGATTATAGGAGAGGGGATCCTTCCTCTGTTTCACAAAATCTTTCACAGAGACAAGGCAGTGCAGAAAAATGTTCTGTTAGGGAGACCCTAAGGGATTAAGGTTGTGCTGGTACTTGATGCCTGTCTTGACTTCAAACAGCAGTGCATATGTAGGGACAGAGGCTGTCTGGAACATGGCAATGGCAGTTGTCTCTAATTATAAAAAATGACCCATGTGCAGAAATAAGGATCCTGGGGTTGATGCCTTGTTACTGAAGAAATGGGAGTTGGTGGGTTATCATTTTCAATATTATTCCTATGGTTCTTTGTAGAATCTGGGCTAAGCATTTGATTCTTGGTTAAGAAGTTTTAAAAAATGTGATGGAGAGGGCTGGAGCAATAGCACAGAGGGTAGGGCTTTTGCCTTGCACCCTGCCGACCCGGGTTCAATTCCTAGCATCCCATATGGTCACCTGAGCACCACCAGGAGTAATTCCTGAGTGCAGAGTCAGGAGTAACCCCTGTGTATAGCTGGGTGTGACCCAAAAAAACAAAACAAAACAAAAAAATAAAAATAAAAACATGTGATGGTAGAAGTTGTTAGCATGTTCATATATTCACTACATACTACAAACGACCAGATCATCTTATGCATTCATCTAACACCAACTTTCCCATTATATTGTTTCTCCACTTTACAGAAGAGACTCTTGCTGCAAAGGTCATCAGATAAGATCCAATCTTAGCAGACTTATTTTAAAACTGTGCCCTTAAACATTAACTTGTGCTACTTGCCAATACTATACAACTTCTTAAGAGGTGTCATGCCAAGGTCATCTGACTTCACTGAGTAGTACTACTTAGAAGTCAAATACCTGTACCTTCAGCTTCCTTGAAATTACCCAGAGAAAGTGCAGAGGAGAAAGGTCTGGACAGTGAGCATGACGGACTCAGAGATATCTTATTTCTGCATGGGTTTTCTAGGTCAAAAAATGTATTAATTTTTTTCCACGGGGCTTAGGGGGTGGAGAGATAATACAGCAGGTAGGGCACTTGTCATGCATGCATCTAATTGCAGTTCTATCCCCAGGGCCCCATATTGTCCTCAAGGACCACCAGGAGTGACCTTGGAATGCAGAGCCAGCAGTATGCCCTGAGCACAGCTGGGTGTGGCCCCAAAACCAATACCAAATTCAGCATTATATGATCAATTTAGAGCCTAGGAAGTGCTTGGAATTCCCCAAAAGTTATTGAAATTTTCATCTTCATGAATAACAGAAGTTGCAGAAGACAAAGGATGAATTTCACTTCGCTATAAAAATTAAGAGAACTTAGTGTTAGAGCAGACTTTATAACCCTGGGTTTGGTATACACGTCACATTTAATAACCTAATAAGAAGGAATATATTTATCTCACTGACAATTACATGCCTTTGAAAATATATAAAAATATTCAAAATGAAATAACCCACTCCTGTAAGCTTTTCAAGGGACTCCATACTCTCGAGGACAGTTTTAGGTGGTTTCCACTCTCACTGTAATTTGACTTTGCATTTCTCTTCTGCAAAAGATATGTTTTTCTTGAGAGATATAGCACATGGTATCTTTCTGGGGTAAATTAGAAATGAGGCATTTTTAGGTGACAGAGAAGGTCAAAGGAGACTGAGGTCATGGACTGGGTGGGGCGGGGGGGGGGTGGGGGAGCGAGTGAGTATGGAGATGAGAAGAACAAAACTGAAGAGACCACTGGTCCCAGGTGGCAAGGGGACCCACAGAGGAGTTGCTCCCCAAGGTGTACAGTTGAATCTCAGAGTTGGAAAAACACTCTGGCTAATCGAGACACACTGAGAAGCCAAACAATTCGTGTCAACTGACCTCTTCCTCACAAACATTTCTTTTACTTTAGTACAAATAGATGCATTTGTTTCCCACTCTGCTTCAATTCAGTGTGGTGGAAATGTTTATTAGTTAATCTTGGGGGGTTATGTGATAGAAGGGTCCGGACACATGCAAGGTGCTGGTTAGACTTCTAGAATCACATGCCCCCTCACCGGCTTCACCAAAGATAGCCCTGGAAGTCCCTGAGCCCTGGTCGCCCACAGTACCACGGGGTGTGAGCAGTGCTGCATTCTTGAGTCCTCACACTGAACTACCAGCCATGTTGGCTAAGAATCTCTGATCCCCCTGGCTCCTCCCAAATAAATGAAAATAAATAGGCAAGAAGGGGTTATTGACAGGAAAATTGGCCAAGAGCAGGCAGTAATTGGAAGGAGAGATAGGAGGTTTAGATTTTTCCATATTCTCCCCAAGCAGATCCTGACTAGCTCCTTTCTGAGGCTGAGCCCAGGCATGGGGGCCTCTGATAAAGCCGCAACTGCACAGATGTGCAAGATGGATTGTGAATGTTAATAGCTTATCTGTTTTCCTTAAAGTTCATATAGCAGTATCCTGAAAAAAAAATCCTTCCCATTTAAGAAAGGAATCTGAGTTTTAGTTAAAAATACCCAATTCAGACATGAAAAACTGGCCCTGGTTTAATTGTTCCCTGGCCGCACTGGAAAGAGGTTGAAGCAATAGCCCTCCTGACGCCATGCGGTTTTGCGGAAGTTGCCCTGCCTCCACCTTTTAGAAAATATGGATCTATCATTCAGCTGAATCTCAGGAATGATATCTCCGTTGGAAACCCCAGAATAGGAGGCTGTTATTTCACAAGGTTCAATTCAGCCCCTTAATAGCCTGGTACTCTCAGCTATAATATTCTAAATACACATTACAGAGAGCATGAGCATATTCATAACTGCTCCATTGTGGCATTTAGATTTACCCTTGAAATTTATCTTTAATTTTTACAGTTGTCTTCTTAACCATGTATATTACTCCCTTCTTCAAACAATCTGTCTTGCTGCTGCAGTTTTTCTTGAAACCAAAGCGTAATTAAATATTAAATTAATATTTCATTTAAAATTAAATATCAAAGGCTTCAGTCTAATCTTTCACTTGTGCATTGCTAGTTCTCACCTCGTGTTCTCTTCTCTATATCCACAGACAGGTACTCCCTCTTAATAATGTATTTCTATATTATCTTTGTTCTATTTTTTTTTAATTGGTGACATTGAACTTAGGCTTCATTGAAACAAATTGATGTGGGGAAAGATTTCAAAGTAACAAATGTTAAGGGCAACTTAATTCAGCAGTCTCTGATTTCAACCCCACCCATCTCCACTTCTCAAAAGAGAATTTCTCTCTAACAAAATGAATGAAGAATCATAAAGTGCAAGAGCTTTCAAGGGGCCATTTAGCACAACTGCTTGCTTGTCTTTGTAGGGAAATAAACCAAAGTCCACCTGGCCTTGAAGGTTGTGTGTTAGGTCAGTATTGGAAACCAAAGCAGCACCTATGTTAAGTACCTTTATCTGCATATTACTGTTGAAAGCTTCAAAAGAAATTCATTTGTTAGCAGTAAGATGGTAATTGGGCTGGAGCGATAGCACAGCGGTAGGGCATTAGCCTTTCCTCCGCCCCTCTCGGAGAGCCCGGCAAGCTACCGAGAGTATCACGACTGCACGGCAGAGCCTGGCAAGCTACCCATGTGGTACTGGATATGCCAAAAATAGTAACAGTAAATCTCCCAATGAGAGATGTTACTGGTGCCCGCTCGAACAAATCAATTAACAACAAGATGACAGTGACAGTGAAGATGGTAACTGAATGATGCTTTAAATATTGGATGCACGTTAGAGTTATGCAGTAGATAGATGATTGGACAAGGAAATGGTGAGTAAGAGTATGAGGAGAAGTACCAAGATCATACCACAAAAAGATAGACTTCATGGGATCAAAGCACTTTGAGGACCTGACCCTGTGAAGGAAGAGATTAGATAAGCCCTAAGGGTAGCATGAAGGCCAAACTAGCCTGTGTATATCTTAATTGTTCCCATAGCGTGTCTGGCATATGCCTTCCTGTCCTGTCAAAAGAAAAATGTCTTTGACCAGAGTTTTCTGGGAACATATTTCTGGTGCCCATTTCCCCACCTTCCCTTTTTTTTTTTTTTTTTGCATATTGATGTCCATATTCTGGCCTTGTGCTTTTGTAGAAATATATAGATGGAAGATTTCTTGAGCAGGATTACTTTCTATTCTAACTTTTAAAAAAGGTTAGGATTTAGAGTTGGAACTTGAGGCATCATTGAGTATAAACACCTAATAAAAATGGAGATACTGGGGCTGGAGCGATAGCACAGCGGGTAGGGCATTTGCCTTGCACGCGGCCGACCCGGGTTCGATACCCGGCATCCCATATGGTCCCCCAAGCACCGCCAGGAGTAATTCCTGAGTGCAAAGCCAGGAGTAACCCCTAAGCATCGCTGGGTGTGACCCAAAAAGCAAAAAAAAAAAAAATGGAGATACTGTGTTTTATTTTTAATTTTTTTCATTTATTTTTTCTTTTTGGGCCATCCCCAGCGATGCTCTGGTGCTACTCCTGGCTCTGCACTCAGGAATTACTCCTGGAGGTGCTTGGGGGACCATATGGGATACCGGGGATTGAACCCATGTTGACTGCATGCAAGACAAATGCCCCACCCGCTGTACTATTGCTCCGGTCCCAATACGGTGTTTTAGATAAACATGTGTTTGTGCAGAACCACACACAGTGAGGCTCAGAATTTATGGGCACATTGTTGTGGGCACCCATAAGTTTCATGAACAATGATTTTGTAGTGTAGTGGTTATCATGTTCGCCTCACATAGGCTTGGTGGTCGTGGACTCAACTTGAGTAAAACTGAAATGCAGACCAATGGTGTGACTCCCCAGCATCCCCAAGGGCAACCTGAATAAGTGTTCAAATGTTCCTTCACCCCATCATCTGATTCATTTCCTCTCAAATTTCTGCAAAGGAAGACTATTGATTCTTGATGTCGCCATCTTTGTGATTAATACCCCTGTTGGTCAAGGGCATAATGACCTCCTGCCTACAATGTCAATGCTGTCTTTGTTGAAAGTTGACCAGAACTCTAACAAAGAGTCTCCTTTCCATGTTAGCCAGAGTGCTTTATAATGTTGTGAAGAGAAAAAAAAAGGCATAAGATAGAGTAAGCATTATCTGATCTCTGTGCCTCCTCTTACATAAAGAAGAAAATTGTATAGAATTTATACATCTTATAACCCTTTGGGAAAAAATAATATTGAATACTGGCCAGCTTTTAAAATAAAAAGAAGAGAGGTTCCCAGTCGATATTTTTAGTTAAATGCTGTTCACTTGTAGAAGAAATCCTTCTCACAATGCTTCTGGTTTATACCTATATGTTGGGTCCAGATATGTAAGTCTCTTCATATAGTCTACCCACCATCAAAATAAGAAATGACACATAAGATTCGGGGTCTCAGGAGAAATATTATGAAATCTCAAGGTATTGATGAAAGTTTTTCCAGGGCTGATCCAAATGGGATTTAGATTCTGTGGCAGTTGAAATGTGTATTATTAAACTGCTTAAGCAAACCCGAATGACTCCCAGTGGAGGATTAAGACATTCTATGTATAGCAAAGACGAAATTCTCATGTCTGAGCTTTCTCTATTGAATTCCCCCTTGATTAGCTTCTGTAATATTTAACTTTATGCCATGCCATGATTATTTAATAAAAGGTAAATATAAATTATATTTCAGTGGGGATATGACCTTTTACCTTAATGTTATGTTACTAAAGAAAGACATAGATAAATAGAGCCTATAGATCGAAACATATTTTTAATTTGCTCTGTTTTTGCCTTGCCAGCATTTCTCTGTGTCCCTGTCAGCCTAGGAGTTGGCAGAACTTCACAGCACCTCCGCACTCCATGTGGTAGGAGAGGTTGTAAATTCAGGCTGATGATGGCGGTTAATGATCTGGCGGGCCTGTAGGGACAGTCTTGGTGCTGGACTTGGGCCCCTCATTAGCTAATTGAGGTTTACTTGGCTCTCACCAGACCCAAAGAGTCAGAGAACACCCAGATTGAGGAGGAGAGTCTGCTGGGATTCAAAAATGAGCCTGATTCTATAGATGTAATAATGGCTGGTCAGTATAGAACTGAAGCAGAAGTTGTCTGGTTTAACCTCAATGTGTTGAAGGCTGTTCACTTGAATAAGCAACTGACTTTTCCTGCAGAGTGGTGCTGACTAAACAATTTCCACTTCATGGTTTTAATTTTATTTTTTATTATAGTTTAGGTAACATGGTTACAGTAGTGTTAATAGTTATTGTAGTGATGTACAAACTTACTGCACACCCCCAACTGTTAATTGTCCAATACTTCAAATTGCAGTTGATAAAAAAAATTGTGTAAGTGTGTGCATGTGTGTATGTGTGATTATTTCCCATCCATTTCAACGCCAGTGCATTTTGCCACCATCTTCTTTCTCAACTTGGATACACAAGTAACTCACCACAAAACTCATGCCAATGAAGGCTAGTGGGGACTGCCAAAAACCAATGATCTAAAGAAATAAATGAGTGTGCCTAATCCACTTACAGTGTAAGGCATAAATTATTAACCACTGTGGTCAAGACTCTCAACTATTTATAATTTGAAAGAAATGAAGCTGGAAAGGCAGAGAAGATACACCAGACATTACCCTTTGTTCCAGTGATTTACTACATTACATGGAAAACTAATAAACAGAAAAACCATCCTCTTCTCCCAGCCCAGTGTTTTCACCAGAGCCCAGCTTCAAGGAATTATCCACAAGAAACAGGAGAAACTGAGGAATAAAAACAGTAGTAGGCAGGGGCTGGAGTGATAACACAGGAGGGCATTTGCCTTGCATGTGGCCGACCCGGGTTCGATTCCCAGCATACCTATATGGTCCCCCAGCACTACCAGGAGTAATTCCTGAGTGCATGAGCCAGGAGTAACCCCTGTGCATCGCTGGGTGTGACCCCAAAAGAAAAATAATAACAGTGGTAGGCAATGGGTGGATGAGTAGACCTGGAAGAAAGGGAGTGAGAACATTCTAGGGGACTAAGAAGCTGATAGAAAAGAAGGCATATTGACAGCAATGAGACCATGGGAGGCCAAGGGTGGTAGTTTTCCTCCCTGGTGGGATGTTTCTTTTCTAGTCAGGTGATGGGAGAATTCTCAGATCTATCATTTTAATTTCATTCATCTAAGAAGACCAACACTTTAAGGTAATGAAATGGTATCTATCGGAAGGAGATAAGGCAATGATTGATTTAGACGGCTTTGTCACTGAGCTGTTTGCCCTGCAGCACCAGGCAGCTGTTGTGTTTGCTGAGTGATGCCAAATGGGGCCTTCTCCCACTCAGGATGACTGAGATCTCAGGCAACCTGTGCTCAGATCTGTAGTTCTTTGCTTGCAGTTGTGGAGGAAGAAAGGATTTGGGGGAAGGAGATGCTCTGAGAGGAAGCGGAGGATGGCAGAACTGCTTTCAATACTCTGTTCCTCTGCAGCTCCTCTTCCATAGTTGAGTACACAGGATGGCCTTTGACCCAGGGAGACAGCTGGTTTCTTGCTGGGGCATGAAACTGTATCTTTAGTTCTATGCAGAAAAGGTTCTGCACACAGGCCTTAGAGTACGAGAAGCCAGGAGACGGCTCCCAGCTTTAGTGATAGAAACTGCATTTTGTTTGTTTATTTATTTATTTATCTATTTATTTATTACTTGTTTGGGGACCACTACCAGCAATGCTCAGGGGTGATTCTTGGATCTGTGCTCAGGAACTTCCCCCTTTGGCGGTGCTTGGGGGATATATGGGATGCTGGGTGTTGAACTTGGGTCGGCTGCATGCAAGGCAAACAGGCAAGTGCCCTACCTGCTGTGCTATCACTCGGGCCCCAGCAACTGCATTTTAAAATGCAGAAAAAAAATACGTCATAGAGCTGTACTGAGGATGAAATGAGTTCAAGTAAAAGACAGGGTTCCTAACAAAGTCTAACAATGATAGTAGCAGTTCTCATCATTAAATATTGCACTCACTAAAAGTCCTCTTATTGAAGATAAATATTTTAGAAATTGCTGACATTGTAATGTTAAATGTGGAAAGGGTGGGAAAGGTTTACAGAATAATACAAATTATAAATGCACCACTCTTTCATGTATTCCTGGGCAAGATCTACCTCTGTTCCATAACATAAGTGTTTTAAAGAATTCATAAAAAGAAAAGAATTCTGTTTTTCATGCTTGAAGTTAGGCTGCAGTCATCAATATTCCCCCAAATATTTTTTTGGTTTTTTTGGGGGTCACATCTGGCGATGCACAGGGGTTATCCTGACTCTGCACTCTCCTGAGTGCAGAACTTTTGGCGGTGCTCAGGGGACCGAATGGGATGTTGGGAATCCAACCCGGGTTGGTGCGTGCAAGGCAAACGCCCTACCCGCTGTGCTATTGCTCCAGCCCTGTTCCAGAAATTTTTGTGCCATACTGCCTTGTGTGTGCAGAGTTGTATTTAGAGGATCTCCAAAAGCAGAGTTCCTCATCCCTGCTCCCCACCCCCCAGAAAGAATAGTAGGTCCAGGAAATAATGGATGAGACCCTGACAATGACCTCCCCTCCCTTCATCGTGGTCCTCTCTCCCCCCTCCCACAGCCCAACACACACACACACACACACACACACACACACACACACACACACAGACTTTCCTCTACTCAGACTTAAGGAGTGAGTATAAGCAACATGAGCAGAAACTTGATCTTGAATGAGAAAGAGTGTACTCCTCAGTAACTCAGTCTCCAGAAGTGCCACTCATGTGTGAGGAAGACAAAAGCATCTTCTCTTATTTCAATAGTGTTCAACTTCTATTCTTACTGCTGTCACTTGACCATTGGAGCACTGAATCAGTGAAGAATGCAAAACTGGAAAAGTTGCAGTTAGCAGAGAAAGTACTTAAATATATATAAAGTCAAAATTATTGTTATACAATGATAAAGCATGGGATTGTCATGTAAACAAAAATTAGTGTTTAAAAGATACAGATAACAGGAAATCTAAAATGGTAATGGTGCTCAAGATAGTAAGCTATCAACAAATGTGTAAAAATGGAGGATTGAGGTGGAAAACATTAAAAGTCAAGTGAAACTTTCTAGAGCAGATTCAGATAATAAAAAGTTGGAGAAATTTTAAAGAATGATGAAAGTAATTTAATTTAAATTAAAATAGTATATATCTGTGTCTATCTTCCAAATCATCTGAGAAATAAGTGTGGATTAAAAATTATTTTAAATACAAGAAATATGGCAGGATAAATTTATAAGACCAAATATATAGAAACAGTATTAGCTGCTGTGATCAAGGGGATATATAAATAATACAATAGAAGACTGTTCACAGAATACATTGTGTAAGAGTAATATGTATTCAGAATATTTGCAAATTCCCAAAGACAGATATTTTTCAGACTACTCTTAAAAATTCAGTGTGTAACCACAATAAATAATTAAACTTTAATACTAAATCTCCTAGAAATTTTAGAATATTTTTCTTGGAGCAAAAAAGAATTGTAGATATACAAAAGAAGAAAGTGAAACCATAGATATGATATTAGATTTTTTTTAACAAACAATACAGGGATGTCTTTAGTAAATGTCTTTAGTAAAACATTTAAAATTTCGATGAAATGCATCATTTTCCTAGAAAAATTTATATTGAGAAAATAAGAATGAGTTCAAGACTTGATTTTCACAGAAAAGCACATGTCTATCATACAATGAATAGGAGGACTCAGTTACTAATTCAGTAGAAATTTCCAGCCAATAGTCGAATTGGGAAGGTTAGAACCTAAGCAGGTTATCAGCAAGTGGCTTAACATGGAAATCACAGTTGTCAAGGGAGAATGTTTAGCAAAAACAACTGACAGCAACATTTACAGGATGAACTGAGGAAAGAAAAGCCTCAAAGGAAGGCCAAGATGGCATGACTGGAGATGCAGGAACAAAGCATGAGAGAGTGGAAAGCCAGTGGGTAGAATTACTTCTAGCAGAAACTGTTTCCAGTGTTAAATACTAACATGAGCCTTAGATTGGAAAAGTTCTGGTATGGCTAAACTGTTAATGGAAAAGAGAGAAATGTGAAAGGAGCAATTTTGTTATTATTATTATTATTATTATTATTATTATTATTATTAGTAGTAGTAGTAGTAGTAGTAGTAGTAGTAGTAGTATAACGAGATATTAACAGAATAGGGCTGAAACAATAGCCCAGCAGGTAGGGCATTTGCCTTGCATGCGGCCTACCTGGGTTCAATTCCTCCGCCCATCTCGGAGAGCCCGGCAAGCTACCAAGAGTATCCCACCTGCACGGCAGAGCCTGGCAAGCTACCCTTGGTGTGTTTGATATGCCAAAACAGTAACAACAAGCCTCACAATGTAAACATTACTGGTGCCTGCTTGAGCAAATCGTTGAGCAATGGATGACAGTAATGACAGTGATGATGGTGATGATGATGATGATGATGATGATGATGATTGCTTTTTGGGTCACATCCGGCGATGCACAGGGGTTACTCCTGGCTCTGCACTCAGGAATTACTCCTGGCTGTGCTCAGGGGACCATATGGGATGCTGGGAGTCAAACCCGGTCAGTCGCATGCAAAGCAAATGCCCCACCCACTGTACTATCGCTCCAGCCCCAATTTTGTTATTTAAAAAACTTCTATCAAGTCACATTCAAAAAAATTATTACAGAATGTATATATGTGGGGCTGGAGTGATAGCACAGCAAGTAGGACATTTACCTTGCATGCGACTGATCCGGGTTCGATTCCCAGCTTCCCATATAGTCCCCCGAGCACTGCCAGGAGTGATTCCTGAGTGCAGAGCCAGGGGTAATCCCTGTGCATCTCCAGATGTGACTCAAAAGCCAAAAAAATAAAAGAATGTATATATGTGTGTGTGTGTGTGTATGTGTGTGTGTGTGTGTGTGTGTGTGTGTGTGAAATCACCATGTCAAGTCCCAGAGTACCAATAACTCTCTACTGCAGTTTATTGGGTCTCCCTCCAACCTTTGCTTCCACCCATAACCCTTCAGTTCTGTAGTTAGAATCTTACAACTTATTTGTTTTGGTTTTTATCTGTTTCTTTGCTTGTTTATTTCTATTCTACAGATGAATGCAGTCATCTAGTATTTGTCTTGTGACTTCACTTAGCGCAATCCCCTCAAGTTTCATCCATCTTGTCACAAATGGAAAGGTTTTATGTTTTTCCTTACTCAGTACTATTCCTTGTATATTACAGTATTCCACATCATCTTTATTCAAACCTGTCAATAGAATCTTCTATATCCTAGCTATCATAAATAGTAATACTGTAGTGTCATTTACACTTAAAAGAAAATAATCAAGAATATATACTATTTTTAAAATCATTTTTTGATACTGTTTGTGAAATCTTAGTAGCATGAGAAAGGGATTAGAAAACTAAATGGGATTAATATTTTCTTAATAAGGAGAAAAATGATCTAGATAGCATGGGTGCATAAAATCTAAGAATGAATAGGGAAAAATGATTAAACTAAGGGGTTGGTTGCAAAACTAACATACTTACCTTCCCTTAAATGTCTTTTTAATGTTAAGAACTGAGTTGAAAGTATTATATAAATCGTTTCATTTAATTTTGACAGTAGACTCATGAGTCAGTTTTCAAACTGACTTATAGAAGCTTATAAAAATTTGTAGTGGAGACAGAATTAAGAACCAATATTTACTTGCTGATTCCCCTACTAATGAAACCACATAAAGTTACACACTACCCTCTCATTTGCTGCCTGCAGGGGTATATAAAAACTGACAGTTCTCTCTGGACCCTGGTACTGCCAAGGATGACCCCATAACAATGGGGGAAAAAGCCCTACTTTCAAAAAAAGTACTTATAGATGCTAGTAAAACTCTTAGAAAATATGGTGAGAGAGTAATCACAATCAAAAAAATAAAAAAGTGAAATATATACCAAAAAATTAGAAATAAAATATATTGGAAGAGGTATAAAAATCATGGACTATGAATATTAGAGATCACTTAATATTTTTATTTAGTTATTTAATGTAATTGAAAAGTTTTTAAGTACTCCAAGCCTCATGCAGATAAACAAATGGGTAAGAATAGTTGAGCAAATTTAGTTTTAAAAGATTTCATATTTCTGGATGAGACACTTAAACTATTAGATATTAAATATATTATAAGCATAAGAGTGTGATTCTTGTATCATAATAGAAACATAATCATTGAAGAAGAATAAAAAGTTTGTCATTTAATAAATAGTGTTCTAAAGGCTAATACAACAGATTAAAACCCAGATATGTTAAATTATTTTGTTTTCAATGAGCAAGGCATTTGCTTGAGCACAGAGCCAGTATTAATTCCTGAGCACTGCAGGGCATGATCCCCAGTTTTATATAGGCATGTGAAAACACCTACATACTACACATTTGAGTATATATATACAGATTTATCAGATCTCGGAGCTAAGATAGTCTTTCTACATGTAATACCTAAGGATAGATTGGAAAATGATATTGTAACATAGTGACTGGGTGTTAAAAATCTTAATATAATAACTAATTTTTAAAACAGGAAAATGCAAATAAAGATAACCCATGGTAGTAAATAGTGCAAAACATTTCTATGCAGTTTATAACAGAAATCAACAAGCATTAAAAAAAAGCTCTTCAACCTCACTTAAGAGAAAAGAAATGTAAGCTAAGATGACCAAATTCATTGCTGGAGGAAGTATAAATTTAAATCTTATTTTAGTGAGTTATTTGACTCTAAAAGACCGTAATTCTAACTCTCGATATTTTCCAATTGAAATAAAGTTATGCACAAAGAAAAATTATTGCTCTGACTTTTGTAATACTGAGAAATCAGGATAGCATTAAAAGCCCAAATTAGGAGACTATTTAAGCAAATTTAAAAAAATATGAAGGAAAATATGGAGAAATTTTAAGTAATATTATAAAATAATACTTAATAATCTGGGGAAAAGTTTGATATATTGTTAAATGGGTTGAGAGTAGGTTATGAAGCAGTGTGAATAGTATACCCAGGATAATTTTCAGTAAGTAGGTATGTTTAAGTTTATTAGCATAAAAAACGATATCTCAAAAATTGTGATATTATGGATGACTTTATTTTTACTTCTATGTTAAAATTTTATATTTTGCTTACACAAAGTGTGCTGCTCTGATAGTCTAAAAGCTCCAAATATCATAACCCATATATACTAAAAACAGAAGAAACAATTAAAAGGAAAAACTCCCATGTTTGCTGCTAGAGTATAGGTTCTTATTATTTTATTCTTTGCTTCTTTTTTCTTCTCTTCGTACATTAATTTACAAATCTTAAACTTTGCATACAGGTGCTTCAACCTGTAATAAATTGGAGAGTAGCATCATGTTAAGTGAAATAAGAGGGAGAAGAACAAGTTCCTGATGAACTCGCTCATTTGTGGAATAAAGACAGAACAGAGGACAATCAGTCCTGAATAATGAAAAATCCTTGGCATTGAACACAAAAATAATTATCAAATAGTGTGTGGGATGGGCGGGGATTCTGGAGGAGTATGAAGGTCAGACTAGAGGTGATGTATGGTGGAGAGTTCTGAACATTTTGGTGGTGGTTGGGGGTAATAACACTTATCAATACTGTAAATCCTAACACTATCGTAACTACCTTAGCTATAAAAAATAAATAAATAGGATTTTAAGATAAACATCAAAAGCATAATGTTTAAACAATGGACTTTTTAAAAATTGAGGAAGAGAAACAAGAAATAAACTAAAAACTTTGGTAAAATGGTTGAAACGTGTTATTCATTTATTCATATGCTTGCTCATTTCCCAAGTGCTGACATTACATCCCTACTACATGTCAAGCACTGTCTACAACAATGAGAACAGAGCAGTGAAACAAAACAAGTATAAATTCTGTTCCTGTGGAATTTGCTGGTAACCGACAATTAGCAAATGTTGCTGTAATGAAGTGTAATTAAAAGTTATATGCTTAAGAATAGAATTTATGGGGCTGGAGCAGTAGCATAGCCGGTAGGGCGTTTGCCTTGCATGCGGCCGACCTAGATTCAATTCCTTGCATCCCATATGGTCCCCAAAGCACCGCCAGGAGTAATTCCTCAGTGTATGAGCCAGGAGTGTGTGTATCGCCAAAAAGCCAAAAAAATAAAAGATTTATGAGAACAATTCATAGAAGGCATATATGTATGTATGAATAAATATATATAGAATAACTAAGAAAAGTGATTTTTTTTACAGTAGTTTATATATAAGTTTATTGAAAAAAGTGAAAAAAGAAGGTAAATGATTAAAGGAAGATTTTGTCTTCATAAGAAACTGAGATATAACTTATTACAAATTATTTTTGATCTAGAAGGAGCAAAAAAATTATGTTCACTGAAGGCAGAAATAATAAATTATGATAATCCTGAATCCTGAAGTCATAGTTTTGAAATGTTTTCAGAAGAATTGACTTTGTTTACAAGTAAGAAAATTATTTTGAATCTTAAAGTCAACATATGAAACAACATTATTTTAGGAGCTATAAATAGCTCATTATTCATTGTATTGAATACGACCAATAAATAACATATTAATCACTGTCACTGTCATCCTGTTGCTCATCGATTTGTTCAAGTGGGCACCAGTAACGTCTCTCGTTGTGAGACTTATTGTTACTGTTTTTGGCATATCCAATATGCCACGGGTAGCTTGCCAGGCTCTGCCATGCGGGTGCCATACTCTTGGTAGCTTGCCAGGCTCTCCAAGAGGGACGGAGGAATTGAACAAGGGTCGGCCGCGTGAACAACAAATGCCCTACCGCTGTGCTATCGCTCCAGCCCAGCATATTATTCATTGTATTTTAAATAACATGTTTGAATCTTGATAATAAAACTAGACAAATTTAGTTTCCTTTAAATTATCATTTCTATCTAGTCCATCTTATTTTCTTTTTATATACATTACTCAATGAAAAAGTATTGAACTACTATGAACCCCAAAGATATAAGTGTGAATTAACAAATGTCAGTAACCAAAATCTTGCTTACATGAAATATGAATCAATAGATCTAAAATATAAACCTTCCTTTTATCTGTAGTTAGAAGGTTATATTTATGATATGTATATACTCAAAGAGGGACTTTTGTTTTTCAGCATTAAATGAACCTACCATTGATTATGGCTTCCAGAGATTACAGAAAGTCATTCCAAGGCATCCCGGAGATCCTGAGAGATTAGCAAAGGTAAAATGCTTTGGAAATTGATATGTAAAACCTTTTCATAGCAATTCAGCAAGCCTTGATAAAATCATCAATTTAAGTTACATTATGTTAAATTAAATCTTGAAATTTGACTAAGCTTTAGGTAAATCAACTTATAAAATATATTATTAATTGCTGAACAAATTTGAAAATTGTAAAAGAGATGTATTCTAAGTTTAACTTAGAAACATTTTCAACTTTATGAGAATAAATAGTAGTAGAGTTGTTTAAAAGTATAAATTCCTGGGGCTGGAGTGATAGCACAGCGGATAGGGTGTTTGCCTTGCACGCGGCTGACCTGGGTTCGATTCCCAGCATCCCATATGGTCCCCCAGCACTTCCAGGAGTAATTCCTGAGTGCAGAGCAAGGAGTAACCCCTGTGCACTGCTGGGTGTGACCCTAAAAACAAAAAAAAAAGTATAAATTCTTATTCTTTTGAATTTAAGTAAAAATTTATTTTCTGTCAATTTATAGCATACTTTAATCTACATTCAAGCATTTATTGAACTAAGATATAAGTATACATTTAATACAAAAATTATTTTATATAAAATTTCTATGAGGTACATTTAAATGAACTTGCATATTATAATTCTTACATGAATGTGGTTAATTATTTTAGTGTTCTTTATTTTCAAATGTGCATCATATTAGGTATTTCATTAATTAGAAATTATAAAATTAAAAAATTTGCATTCTTATTTTAAGCACACAAATTACTTTTCTGTACTGTGAGTAAAATTCTAGCACCACAATTGCCTCTATATCACACCTTTATTTTCCTCTAGGAAAAATCCCCAGTCCCGCCATTAAATTAGATGATATCTGGAAAGTAGGTTAATAGCAATTTAAAAGGCTGTAAAAAACAGGAGGTAGAAAACACAAAATGAGAGAGAAGGGATTACTGATTGCTAATTCTCTCTGGTTAAAGTGAATGGTGGGGGGATATTATTGAAAGAATTCATCTTTCTTAGGATAAAATTTTACAGAAGGCATTGCCAAGATAATTTCAGTACTCTGGACAACTCCTTGGCAAGCAGCGCCACCCAGAACATCAATCATCTAAAGAATATTTGGTTAATTAGACTACCAACTTTTTTTTTTAAAGAATGGCTTGAAAGTAGTTTTTAATAACCCAACATTCCATTAATATTTTTAATCAACTCCATCCTTTCTTTGGCTATTTTTTGTCTTGATAGCACAAACTTTATGGAGTCATTTATGGAGATGAATTTCCTGTAGATAATTATAGGTGAATGCACATGTGCGGCTATATTCTACCTATGAAACTAAATGTATAATCGCTTAGCTAGTTATTTTCATTTTGGGAAGATGTCTGGACATTTGATTTTTAAATATAATTTTTCTTCATGTTTGACATTTGGGATTTTACCTTTTCTTCTACCCAACCCCTTCTTTCCCCTTTTCTAGGAAATGCTGTTGAAAAGAGCTGCAGATCTAGTGGAGGCCCTCTATGGAACACCACACAACAATCAGGTTTTGAACCCACATCTTGTTACACTGTATTGACTTTAGGGTTTATCCAGACTATTTATAGTCATAAACTTTTTACCTCAACCTGCCATTTTTGGGGGAGAGGGGGGATAGACTTGGTGGTGCTCAATATCTCTGGGGGTCAAAGTGGGTTCAGCCATATTCAAGGGGAACCCCTTAACCCTTCGACTGTGTTTCTATTCCCCTCACCCTGCCGTTTTGTAGGACATCATTTTGAAGCGAGCTGCAGACATTGCTGAAGCCCTCTACAGTGTCCCCAGGAATCCTAGTCAGATCCCGGCGCTCTCCAGCTCTCCAGCTCACAGTGGCATGATGGGAATCAATTCTTACGGCAGCCAGCTCGGAGTCAGCATCTCCGAGTCAACGCAGGGAAATAATCAAGGTATCACCTTCCTTAGCGTCAAAACTGAAAAAAAATACCCGTTTCAAAGGTTGCTCCTGCTGGAGTGAAAGGAGTTAAAGCTTGATTCATATATATTAAAAAGTGTGCCTCTTGATAAGTGATGCAATCATGTATTGAATGATCTCAACCTTGTAGGTAGTATATTATCACAGATAATAAATAATAGTGCATTCCTGATACCCATTGAAACTTTCTATGTGCCATGTAGAATCCTCTTACCTGAAGACTTTTAAGGGTGAGATGAATAGCTACAAGTTTAGAAAGATTTATGCTTACTGAAATTACATTTATAGGCACCATTTAAATACAGTTTATACTTCTATTGTCATAGTAAATTGGATAATGGAAGGAATCTGAGTTATTGCCGTTATAATCTCTTATACATAATTCTAAATTTTGATAATAATTGGAGAATGACATGAATTTTGGGGTAATTTCTGTTTATTTTCTCAAATATAAACAGTACAAAAGTTAACTGTGCTCTTACATGTGAAGGATATCATGTAATAATTCCTGCCACTGAGGCTGATTTTTATTAATATGCGAAACTAAGCATAGAATCTTTTAAAAGTATGTAGATGCTCCGAATGATGTCCCTAACCTTTGGCTATTTTTATTTCCAATTTCATGCCTCTAATGTAAAAGAATTTCTCCTTCTCATGCTCAGGCTGAAATCCCACAAAAGGGTAGTTAGGATATATATATATATTATCTTTTGGTTTTTCAAATTTGGATCGTTTCCTAAGTTGCTTGAGAGACAGTTATTCAGAGTGGGCTATTTCATGATATATTAGGTGATATTTCTCCACTGGGGTTCCAGAAGGCCGGGGAGGACTCGGCATCCCCTCCTCCAGTCCACTCAGCTTCCCGACACTCAGTTGCCAAAACTTCCAAGCTCTCAATAAAAAGCAGCTCACTTAGATGAATTTCTAATACTTTTTGTATGAAAAATGTTTCCCATTCGTACCAAAGACAGTAACAGCCTTGTCCTACCAGTTTCAAGGCTGTGATTTGCCGAATACTAGTGGCCCTTGAGGAATGTCTAGGCTGCCTTTTTTCCCCACCAATCAGAAAAGACACTACTGTAAGTTGAATTTGGAAAACACTAAATTACAAAATTAAACTGGATTATGTATTCTCTAGGCCGTTTGTATACAAACTTTGGTGAATGTTATCATTATGAAACATCTGACAAGCTTGATTTGTCAGATTTGTCAGATATTTGACCACAGAATGATTTTCCCAGCAATGTCCATGAAGGGGCTCGGGTGTTATGTAAAGTGTGACTTGGGGGAAATATCACTAGATGCTGCCATTAGCCATGTACTCCTTGGTGCCAGTCAGGGATGTTGCCTGCCTTTGAAAGTAGAGCAAAGGGGGCCTGCTAGCAATGTGAGATTGACAGGAAAAGAGAAAGGACGTTTATGAAAGCTAAAAGGAACCACTTGAATTCCAAACTACTTTAGCTCAGCTGGGTGATATTCAGCAATCTTTGGGTCAGGTAGACCTGTGAAACCAAGTGCACGGTCCATGTAGGTACTGGTTTCTTCACTTGGGCTTTTTCTTTGTCATCCAGGATATATCCGCAACACAAGCAGCATCTCTCCCCGGGGCTACTCTTCCAGCTCTACCCCCCAGCAGTCTAATTACAGCACCTCCAGTAATAGTATGAATGGCTACAGCAATGTCCCCATGGCCAATCTGGGCGTGCCAGGGTCGCCAGGATTTCTAAATGGCTCCCCCACCGGCTCCCCTTACGGAAGTAAGTGCTCTCTCCATCTCTTCAGCTCTCCTCGTCTCTCTGTTTAGAATTTCATTCTTTTATCTGACCAGCTCATGGAGAAGTAGCCCAGTTTCTTGCTGAAATTTCCTGTCTCTTGTTCTTTAGTCATAGCTAAACTTGGGCATGTGGAATTATTACTAAAAGCCTTTCGGGAGAAAGAAAATGAGTGGAACAATTTTCCTTTAAAGGAGACAGTAAACTGTGATTTGCATATGTATAAGAAATTAGGATTTTGTTTTTCTGTTTCAATTAACATTGTGTACACCCTTGAAGAAGTGATTGATTTAATCTTCATAAGAACCTTTTCAAGTCAGGATTACTGTTTCAGGTTACAGATAAAGAATATTAAGGACACACAGTTAACACACTTACCTAAGATCACATAGCTAGAATAGAACAGGGCAAGACTTTGGACATAACATTTTGGATTTCAAGTTCTTTAGGGTATGACCCCAAATCCTGCTCTTAGTGTGTTACTTGGTTTTCCTCTCCCTATATTCTCTAGTGAGATGGCACTGGACTACTTGCAAGAATGTGTTATATGGACATATTCTTGAGATTCTTATTATTAATCTATGAGGCAGCAACAAGCCAGGTGTCCCCAATAGTTATGAAAACTCATTTACATGGTTGTAGGGGCTAAGACAGAAACTCTCCCAGTAGTCTGAGGAGCCTGAGAGAATATGAATTTTTTAAAAATTGGATAGGAAACACTCAAAGCCAGGGAGAAACTCAGCATGGAATGACTGAAGTGCCTGAGTGGAGTCACTTGATATGCTGAGTCTTGTTGCAGTGCTATAATCAGGTCCTTTTTCTCCAAGAGTTGTTCCCTTGGTGCCTGGAATAGTGAAAGTCAGGAACAGCATGCGGGTATTTCCACCGCAGCTCAAGAAGAGACATCTAAAGATTTAGCCTTTCATTCTTTGGGGACACTCACCTGTTGTTGACTTGTGGATTATTTCTTTGATTCATATGCTTTATGTTTTGGTAAAGCAAGAAAGCTTTTGTTGAAACCTATTTAGAAAGATGTGAGGAGAGAGAAAGGGAGAAGTGTTGTGTCCAAGAGAGAACACAGGTCTCTAGAGTGGAAATCAGTAAGCGAAGAAACATTGAGACAAGCAAGCAAGAAAGTGTTCAAGGAAAAACATGTGCTTGAAAAACAAGCCTGATGCATACAGTTAGTGTTCTACACCATGTGATAAGGATTCAGTCACCAAGTAGTTAAATACTACTATTTAACTGGTCCTACTATTTAACTGTTTATCTGGTACTAGCTATTGCCAATACAACTAAAATCTGGTAGCTGTGGAAACATGAGTTTTGTATTGTAATTTGTTGATTGTCCAAATCAGTTAGATCAGAGTGATCTGAAAAAACAAACTTACTTATTTGCTTGATATTTTTAGCATTAGTGTCTAGTTATTTGGTTTTTGTTTTTATTATAGGTTAGGTACCATTATTACAATAGTGTTAACATGTATGGTTTTGATATACATAGTTAATGTACATCATCACCCCCAAAGTGTCCACCACTGACTTTATGTCACCTCTCGTTCTCCTCTTCCTTCCTGCATCCTGTCCCCAGCCCCCAATAATACTTGGTAATTTTAGTCTTGTAATTCAGGACCTAAAATTTATCATTTTTGATATGGTATAATTCTATCTTTTGTTTTTATTCTTTTTCCTCTGACACATTTTTACTTAAAATGATACTCTTTAGTTCCATAGTTGCATAGTATTCCTTTGTGTATATATACCACAACTTCTTTTCCACTCATCTTTCACTGAACATTTGGGTAATTTCTTTAGTTGGTCTTATACTAAGCACTGTGATGAACATAGGTGTGTGGATATAGTTTTTAATTATTATTTTTGTGTTTGAGGGATATATTCCACATAGCATAGTCATGTGTCACATGAAATAATAATTATTATATTTTTTAGACATATTCATACTGTTTTCCATAGAAGCTGAACCAGATGACATACCCACCAAGAATAAATGAGGGTTCCCTTTTCACCACATCCTCACCAATGCTGGTTGTTTATAGGTTTCTTGATTTGTGCCATTCTCACTGGTTTCTTACTGGTGTGATGAGATAGATCATTATCATTTTGATTTGCCTGTCTCTAATACACATTTTTATATGCCTACTGACCATCTGCATATCCTTGTTAGGCAAGTGTTGCTTGATTTCTTATCTATCTTATCTTGTTCTAAAAATGTTTTAGAGAATATTACTTGGTGGATAGGTAGTAAAAAATTTAAAATAGAAGCCACAAAAAACAGAGATAAAAGAAAAATCTATGTTTAGGAAAATTAGGTTAACCTAAGGCCAGCAGGGAGGGAGTTCAGTATCATTAAGGATTTCATTAATTTGGTTCTGAACTTACTAGATGGTAAAGCAGAGAGATGCATTATTATAAGATTTTCTGTCCACACATTAAAGTTAAATTTTTATTAGCTCAGGAGAAGCCTGGTTCTTTTGTTGGTAAGATCTTGGGGTGGTGTTTCCCATGCTTCCTTGTGGAGATGGTACCTTTATGTTATAGGGACCGTGTCTTTCACAGCCCTATAAATGATACAAGGACAAGAGAGCCCTAATGTAAATAGTATTCTACAAACATGGTGATTACAATAAAGTCATTCATGATTTCACTCTTTTTTAGATTTGGAAGGAAGGGAGGTTTAAAGTCACACATGCTCTGTGCAGGGCAACTCTGATTCTGTACTCTGGAGTTTCTCCTGGCAGTGCTGGACTATGTAGTGCTGGAGATTGAACTCAGTCCTCCAACATGTAAAGCATGGGCCCAGTTGCTTGTTGAGCCATTTCTCTGCCCCTTGGATTCCATATTAGAGCTTATAACTAAAACAATTCCTATCAGTGCCTCACAGCATGGATTTAATAAAAGTGATTATTATTTTCCTTCTAAAATATGAAGGACTATAAAATGAATTGCTCATGGATTTATAAATCATTCTATAGAAATAGAAAACTAGAAAACATGAGAAAACTATGCATTTTAATATTCAGTAGTATTGCACTGTAGCACTGTCTGTAGCACTGTCGTCCCATTGTTCACCGATTTGCTAGAGCGGGCACCAGTAACGTCTCCGTTGTGAAACTTGTTCCTGTTTTTGGCATATTGAATACACCATGGGGAGCTTGCTAGGCTCTGCTGTGCGGGCAGGATACTCTCAGTAGCTTGCAGGGCTCTCCGAGAGGGACTGAGGAAATATTCAGTAATATAAAAAAATGTTAATTTGTTTACACCAATAATATTAAGCAGAACCATACAAAATTAACTCCTTTAGTTTCTCCAAACGCCAATTTCACATAATTCTATTTGCACACAGATAAATAGTTACTTGATTAGGTCAAAACACATGAAATTGGTATTTTTGTCAATCCCAAATTGTCGATACATTAATACAGCGTATTGTGTGGTGATAAAGTAGGGAGAGTGGGAGGGCAGGAGAGGTAAAGAAAGGAGGGGAGAAGGAGCAGAAGACATGCAGGAAGAAAGATAAAGATGCAGGAAGAAAGATGCAGGAAGAAAGAGAAAGAGATTAGGAATGTTGGGTGTTAATTACTTTTTTTTTTTTGTATTAAACAATTCATTCAGTAGGAGGAATCCTTCTCATGCCAGTATGTGACAAGCTCCTCAAATATCTTTTTTTTTTTTTTTAAATATTTCATTAGTGACTCAATACTGATGACTGCCTGTTTCCTTCTTACTTGCTTCTCCGGAAAGGGTGGTGGCGGGGACTCACACCCTCCAGGTGGTTCTTTTTGTTGTGCAATTTCAGAACCTTTCTTGGAGTCTCCTTTCTGTTCCCTGCTGCAGCTGCCCACACTTGGGTGCTCCTTTCTGATAAAAGCACCTTTAAAAAAAATTTAGGGGGCAGAAAAAGAAAAAAAAATTTATCCTCTTCTTTCCTGGAGGGGGGCCATATCCTGCAGTGTTCAGGAGCTACCCCTGGCTTGGTACACAGGAGATCGTGCAGTGTGAGGGATTGAACCCAGACCTTCTGTATATTTTGTCCTCTTAATTAAACTCAGGCCTGGAGCGACAGCACAGTGGGTAGAGTGTTTGTCTAGCACGAGGTTGGCCTGGGTTCAATTCCTCAGCCCCTCTCGGAGAGACCAGCAAGCTACTGAGAGTATCCCGCCCACACGGCAGAGCCTGGCAAGCTCCCCATCGTGTCTTTGATATGCCAAAAACAGTAACAAGTCTCACCATGGAGACCTTACTGGTGCCCGCTCGAGCAAATTGATGAACAATGAGATGACAGTGACAGTGCTACAGTTAGTGAATCACGCACTGTCCTTTTTTTGATCACTCACTTTCAGTGCCACCAAGAAAGTAGCATTGTAGCACGGTCGTCCCATTGTTCATCAATTTGCTTGAGCAGGCACCAGTAACGTCTCCATTGTGAGAGTTGTTACTGTTTTTGGCATATCAAATTCGCCATGGGTAGCTTGCCATGCTCTGCTGTGCAGGCAGGATACTCTCAGCCACTTGCTGGGCTCTCCGAGAGGGATGGAGGAATCGAACCTGGGTCGGCCATATGCAAGGCAAACGCCCTACCCACTGTGCTATCACTCCAGTCAGAGAAAGTAATAACCTCCAAATCCTCTGATCATCATTAAACCAAAAGGGCATACACAGACTAGGAAAAGAAACCAGGAGTGGGAGGCATAGTAGAGGTATGCAAAGAATCACACAAACCCAACACAAGCAGGGGTTTGCTTTGAGTTGCAGATGATACGGATTTGCAGAAGTTGTAGTTGAGGAATGAGGGTTCCAAAGAGTGTATTCATTACAGCAATACTTCTCAATTATGAAGGAACAAACAATTCCATGAGGTTCATTCTAGTAGCGTCTGATCAGTAGTTTTAACTTTTAAGTTGTTTTTATTGATTGAAGTTACATAATTTACAATACTGTTAATGATGGTTTCTCATGCACACAATTCCAACACCACATCCATCACCAGTTTACTCACATGGCCTAAATTTCTAACCAGTTTGAGACTTTGTCTGTGAAATGAAAAACAAAGAAAATCCCAGACAGCAAACAAACAAACAAACAAAAACAGGGGGAAGCCATTTCATAAATTCAGTTGCCTGTATCTAGAACCTCTAGCCTATGCTTTTATTTTTCATTTTATTTTTAAAACAAGTCTTGATACCAGGCTGTGCCATGGAGATGTGTCTTGCCAGAGATGTTAAGAAGAAATAAAGCCAAGCCTCTAGGTCAAGTTGACTTGCAGTGCAGCCAACACAGAGTGTCAAAAAACCCTGCCTCTTTACTGCTTTCGCTCTCACACCACTTCAAAAATGGCCAAACAGATGTTTTTTCAATTTCACATACAAACTTCACTTCCTGGCGGTAGCAGTGTGTGCCAAGTTCCAGCTCAGTGCAAGTTTTTATGGCTGAATTCTAAACCCCTGACAATAGGGGGTTATAATGAAATGCTGACAGACCCCTTAGCGCCAACAAATGCAATGGCTCGATGCAGAGGAGGATATGTGCCCGGTGAGCTCCAGCTGGGACTGTGCAAGCCAATCAATCCTTATAAGAAGAAAAGTGGTTTTTCCTTAAATCCTATGTTCACAGAGATTTGGGGGCCAGACGTGCTTGCCTGTACTTTGGCCTCTATCCATAGAGAGAGAGAGATGTCCAGAGGAATCCTCAGTTGGGAGCATGTGTGATTAACTCTCCTAAAATGGTATCCCCAAAGATGGGCTATCCAACCAGCCTGCAACACCCCTGGGATCACTTCTTCCAAAGCAGAATAGCCACCAAGCAAATCTAAAGTTTGGGACCGAATCCATACAGGCAGGAATCCAATGGGTCCTCCGGGATTCCTGCTTCACGCACACAGTCTTAGACTATGCTTGAGGCCCAACATCATCATTTCAAAAATAAACCTCAAGACACTTTTCTATTGTAGTACTAAAGGATTATTATAGAGAACTAAGAAGCTATGAAAATTACTTTAAAGAGAAAGCATCACCACCCCACCTCAGCCCATCTGAACAACAACCTCTTCCGCAGTTTTATATATTCCTATGGTCTTTAGAAAAGAAAATAAGAGTTCTATTTATGGTGGTAAAATTCTCATTGGGGACAGTTTGAAAAGCATGTATATTAAAAAGAAAAAGAAAATGACACACTATATCTATGCCGACGTAGCCCATTGTTAACTTTTAAAGTACAGCTATCCAGGCATGGATAGATAAGTTCTGACAAAGTGCAGTATCCACTCCAATACACAAAAGGGATTGGGCCAGAATGAGCACAATGAAAGAGAAAAGCCACAACATTCCCACACTTGCATACATGATCCTCGGCTTCATATTATCCACCATGGGCTGGGCAGATTGCTCAAAGACTATATAGCTTTTATAGTGCACATGCTTTGCATGCCAGACACCTGGGTTCCACCCCTGGTACAGCATGGTCCCCAAGCACATCTGTGAGTGCCCCAGGAGTACTTCCTACTCACTGTTAGGTTTGGTGCCATTCCCCCCACTAAAACAAACAAAAATATGATATCCACACATCAGACATAGGTCCGATGAAGCAGACCTATGTCCTAACAATAGAAAACATGTATCTGGAGTGGTTTTGCATTGAAAAGTCAACTGCAACTAATAAACTTACCTTACTCTCATCCCTCCACCAGATCTTTCTCTAAAAGGAACCTTAGTTGTATTAACAATGTACACTAGTTATTTTTCTTTTACAGGTGATAAAAGACTTAATCCAGGATGAATATTAAGATGATTCAGAAATGTGATTGTGCTTGTTGCTGATACTTATTTTTGTCAAGGAAATACAAATTTCACATCTATATTTTTAGAAGCTTTTGCTAGTGTTTCATTACCAAAAATAACACACATTGTAGAGAAACTTGAAAATATGGACAAGAAATAAGAATAAAATTAAGAGCAGTTATGATATCATCAACTGATAGCAACTTTAGAAGTTTATATCACCTTATCCTAGACTTTCACTTTGTAAAAAAAAAGGTAGCAAGTGGGTTTGATGTATTTGCTTTATTCACCTAGAAAGAAGGCATATCATTCTGTCATTAAATAGTCTTCTATAAGATTACTTTTAATATTTGCTAGTTTTCCTTTGAATGGACTTGATAGTTAACCCAATTGTTGGTTAAAATTATTTCTCATTTTTTCATGATTCTAAAAATGCCCTTGAAAGATTTTTTTTACCCATTCATGATTATATCCTTGGGATTAATCTAGAAATGAAATTACCAGGTCAAAGGATATGCACATTTTAAATACTTTGGTATGCATTGCCAAAGTCCCTCCAGAGAGGTTAACACTCCCCTTAGAACAGGAAGAATATCTGTTTGCCTGCCCTGTTAATTTTTTCTTAATCTTTATCAATTTTGTAAGTGGAAAATAATATTTCATTACTGTTTTAATTAGCATTTTATTACTAATCCAGTCAAACTTTTATAGGTCTATAAAGGTCTTTTGGTTATCTTTATCTCTCCTTTTTTGACTTTGCTTTTCATGTCCTTTGCTCACTTTTTGAGGAATGCTTTTCTTTTTCTAATTATTAGCTATTGGAAACATGAACAGACCAAACATGAACAGAACAGAGTTATTGCAAATAACTTTCCTGATTTGTCATTTGCCTTGTATGAGTCACAGCAGCATTTTGCTATGTGGCAGATCTGTCGGGGATGTTCTGTTAAGGTTGTGGTTGAGAGAATTATGTAAATTACATAACCTCCCAATACATCTACAAGCACCTTTGAAGTTATGTTTTGAAAATAACTGTTAAGTCCACTTAGATTTACTTTAGTGTTTTACATGAGAAAGCACTCTCAATTTATTCTCAAAATGTCAGGCATATCATTGACCACTAATTTGAAATGTCACATTTATTAAGTATTACTTTTCATTTGTACCCTGAGTAAAAGACCTTGCTCTGTTGCTGAACTTTATTTTGTTCCAAAGACTTGTCTGCCTATTTATATGCTACTATTTTCTGATTACACTGAAGTAGACATACTGTAAAATATAATACCTGTCAATATAAATTCCTCCTTTGAAAAGATTCTAAAACGTTCGCAAGACTTTTTGGCTGTTGCATTGTCTCTGTTCTTTTAAACCAATAGCATAGAAATTGTATTTGCATTTACAAATTTCCTTTCAGGATTTCTACTATAGTCATGTTATATTTTAAATTACCTTGAATATAATTTGGCAGCTTATAATTTAAAATGTTTTAAATTGTCACGATTTCATTCTGTGCCCACGTAGTGCTAAAATTTTTTTTGTGTGTGTCACTTTGTAAAGTTTGAGGTGACATCTCTTCCACTGAACTACAGCCGCATTTGATCTAATGGACTTTACTTTGGGATCTGATATTAGAAAATTTATAAATACTTGAAGTAGAATAAAAGTTGTGTGTATCTGTCACATTATAAAACCTTTCTCTACTGTGTGTTTTCAGGGAGGTTTATAGTTACAAACACAGAAAGGGGTGATTGTGATGCTTGCATGGATCACATAGGGTGATAAAGATTGGACTGTGATCAGAATCAGGGCCCCCAGGCTCTCAGAGTTTCTTTGACCTCTACTTCCTCATGGAGAGACCCCTCCCCCACCACCACCTCTCATTTCAGTGATATTAAGATCAAGACTAGAAAAGGTTTTGCTTGAAACTATGAACATGATCTATTCCAAGTGCTTAACCCCATACTCTATCTTCCTGTCTTATATTAACACAACTTCTTCATTTGTATTTTCAGGTATTACATGATATTCTTTTAGGAATTTATCTAATTTTTCATTCTACTTTTTGTGTTTGTATTACTCAAGGAAGGACATGTTCAAATATTTCTTCAATACAGCTTTTTAAAATCAGGACTATGTTAGGATAAGTGAGTTTTAGGGAAAAGCTACCGAATATTTTTAGAGAAAGAAAGACTTTGAGGCCTTCAGTTTGCAGTTTGGCTATAAAAGATGTCATATTGGTGGTTGTCATGTTGTATGATATTTGATGGCAATATATGAAATGGTATGAGTATAGAATATCTTTAAAGTATATGTTTATAGGAATGGGAGTGGCAGAAATGACCTTTATAGGATCTCAGAAAATTTTATCTTCAATTCACTTTGTACATGATCTTTTAATCCTAAGGCATATTTGTGTTCTCTCAAATTTTTCTTTTTGAGAAAGCTGAGTGGCTAGAGAGAGGGAGAGGGAGAGAAAAGAGAGAAAGTACAAAAATGAGCAATCCTACATTTACTATGAGCTTTGCCTAAGTTCCAGCAATTTTTAAAATAAGTCATATGACTTCGGTTGAGAATCCTAGAGATCCTGCTAAAACAAGTCCCTAAAACTTGACTTAATATTATAACATTCATAAGAATTTCACCATTGTTAACTCTAGTTAATTCTTTTATTGAGTAAGCTGAACATAGAAGCTAAAATCATCTACTTTAGTGATATATCTTAATGTCAGATCCACATTAGAAGATGAACTACTTCATTGTGTACATTGACATTATATTTCTTGAAAAGTGCAACAGTTAGCTTTTGGCTTTTTTAAAAAGTAATTTTAAAATGCTGGTATCGTTGATATTGGAGTTATTTCCCTACATGTTTTGTCAAAAGAGGCTGACTTTCAGCTTTACTTCCCAGGAGCTCTGAAAGCAGAGGGAGAGAAGATCATTTCCTAAAAGCTAATAAGCTTTCTCATTTTATGAGAACATGGCCGTAGAGATGACACTTACAGAGAAGATGTTCATGCTGTAGGTCAAGCCTTTGCACCTTGAAAGTTGACCCCTCCACCCCCACCCTAAAGCACATATATCCCAGTTAGGTCTTCCTTTTAGGGTGGGGAAAATAAAAGAAGCTTTCATTCTTGAATACATTTGATAGCTGCATTTCAGACATTGGTTTTAGTCCTCGCGTTACATTTTGACTCATGCATTAAGACCCTTCAAACATCTCTTCCTGGTGACTGATGCCTTCCTGGCTTCCGGGGCAGAAGAGCGCTCTGCCCTCTCCGTGTTTTCTTCATCTGTTGCCCTCTTCCAGTAGGATGACTGCCCTGCTTGTTGTATACGTGTCTATTCTTCCCACTGGACAGGGTGGGGACATTTTCACATTCAACTTTTTGTAATCTGGAATCTGGAATAATGCCTGGAACAAATTACTTTCTCCGTGAGTGTACAGAATGTGTGTACTGAAGAGAAGAAACGTAACTCCTAGCTGTGCCCATTTCTAAGAGGGTTGTGCGTTTGCTTTCCAGTCATGTCATCAAGCCCCACTGTTGGATCTTCCAGCACGTCCTCCATTCTCCCGTTTTCCTCTTCGGTTTTTCCTGCTGTCAAACAGAAGAGTGCCTTTGCCCCTGTCATCAGGCCCCAAGGCTCCCCTTCACCTGCATGCTCCAGTGGCAATGGAAATGGATTCAGAGGTAAGCAAAGCTACCCCTTTGGGAGTAAGCATGCTATGTGTGCCGCAGGGCCAGCAAAATCAGAGCAAACAGCACAGCATCATCTCGTATCTCTGTTTTTCCTACAAAGAGATGTTTTGGTGTGCTCATCGTGGGGCACGGGAATGGTTTATCCACCTGGGCTAGCACTCTCTCCGGCTGCATGATGAGGGGAAAGCAAAGAAGTCGGCCAATAATTCTGCAAGGTCACAGAATTAACGGCAGTAGAGCCACACGTATCCTCTGAGTGGGTCTGGACTCTTGTTCTCTTCAAGGTCATGCCAGTATTTCCTGAAGGTGCCTGGCCATCACATCCAATGCCGTAGAATGGTTACTACTTACCTAATTGGTTTATCATCTGCAGTGCAGCCCTTGGCCCAAATGAACAGGATCCATCAGGAGCAAACAGCAAGTTCTGAGAATTCTGGTTCCATGCTAGTCAAATTGATAGCAGGTGCCTGATCAGAGGTGGGATAGGGAAGAGAAAAAAAAAACCCAACTTCTAAGAACAAAAATCACCCGTCAAATCCATTTTTGAGCAATATCCTTAAATATAATATGACATGATGTAACACAAATGTGATGAGTACATGAGAATCTAATCATCTCACTGTGAATGGGAGGCAGCTGATGGCAAAAGAGCAAATTGGAAACTGCTGAACACTAGAAATCCTGACGACCCACATTATTTTTAGGCTGCTTCTCCAAGTCTTGACGGGAAAACATTTAGAACAAACAGTGTTGGATGAAGCTGAAAAGGGCAGAAGTTTGGTAAGCCCTTGTTTATCACAGCTTTTAGAGGCAGCAGAGCCTTGAAGAACTGTACTGTCACTTGGCACCTCTGCCTCCCGGCTTCAGGAGACTGCATGGGCTCCTGATCTTCTGGGGATGCCTGTGAAAATCCTTCTTCACTTGTGGCTGAGTGGAGTTCCAGAAGTTACATTGGGTTCCTTCCCATTATCACCTTGGAGACCACGGTGACCCCTTGACATTAAGTGACTTAACAGAAACTGTGAGAGGATATCTGAAAGCCAGCGCTCCGAAGAGATGAGTCCGTGGAAATTCTTTTACTTCTGACTTAGCAAAGCAGCTGGATTACATGCCACCCAACATGTGGGCAGTCAGAAGCAACTATATATTTGAGGAGTATTTTGTTTGGTTTTCGTCCAGATGTTTGACCATAGAGAAATAGACACGGCGGATAGCTAAGTATCTCCACCTGTCCTGACTTTCATCAAGCACCATAGGTTTCCACCATTGTTAGGAGGTGAACTCAGACAGGTTTTCCATGATGGCTTCATATCCAGATTGGAAAGGGAAAACAATTGCTGAATATTTATTGTAACTTTCCCCCACCCACTGTCACTTCTATGATGCTATCTTCCTATTCCAAGTTCTTTGGTTCTAGTCAGGCCTTTTAAACCAAGTGGGGACAGGGGGAATCACTCAGGATTTATTTTCCAATGCAGAGTGTGAGACCAAAGTTAACCCAATATCCAGATTTTCCTTGATAATATATGATAGGACAAGAAGACAGGAAGAATATAGCTCTTTCTGTATTCTAGGAAACATATACACATACTCTTAGTTGCACTTTATTTTTTTTCATGTTTTATTTTTTTTTGGAGGTCACACCCAGCTTATTCTTGGTTCTGCATTCAGGAATCATTCCTGGTGGTGTTCAGTAGACTATATGAGGTGCCGGGGATCAAACTCAGGTTGGCTGTATGCAAGACAAGGTCTCTACCTACCATATATCACTCTAGCCCCTTTAGTTGTAGCATTGTATCACTGTTGTAGCACTGTTGTCCCGTTGTTCATCAATTTTCTTGAGTGGGCACCAGTAACGTCTCCATTGTGAGATTTGTTGTTACTGTTTTTAGCATATTGAGTAGGTGATGGGTAGCTTGCCAGGCTCTGCCATGCCGGAGGGATACTCTCGGTAGCTTGTCTGGCTCTCCGAGAGGGGTGAAGGAATAGAACATGGGTCGGCTGCATGTAAGGCAAACGCCCTACCCGCTGTGCTATCACTCCAGTCCTACCCCTTTAGTTGTACTTCAAATAAAAGAAAGTGTAGCTTGCCTTCCATTTCTCACATTCCGCACATTCTGTTGTCTATGAGTCTGAGTCAGAGAAGGGGGACTGGTTGTCTTAGAACTTCCAGACCCTCAGCCCTCAGAGACACCAGGACAAGTTTTTCACTGGTCCTTGTGGCTTATCAACCTTCCTTTTCCTCTTGCTGCAAACTTAAGACACCTGATGGTTGGAGTTGGCCCAGAGCACCAGTAGGGTCTATTTTCCAAAAAGATAAGAAAACAAGAGAAATCACTGAGGCCTCTTGGAACCCTGAGACCCTGCCTTGGTGGCAGCCAGGCCTCTGGTTCCAAGCATCACCGTGTTGCTGGGTCTGAGTGTTGAACCATCTAGCCTAGTTGGTATCATGAGATTTTCCTATGAGGATACAACAGACTTTAAAAGAACTGCTCTAGGATCCTTAGTCATTTCAGCTCCTGTTACCATAATCACTATATTAGGCTGTGAGCGGTACAATCTTGATGGTGCAGATGTGACAATTTAGCTGGTTACCCACAGGCATAGATTCTAGTTTCATTTCAATAGATTCACTACTAGGCCATAAGCTTCTTTAGAATTTACAATCATTCCCTACCCCAAATTTACCTGATGATTTGAACCTAAAAAGAAATAATTTGGGCCTCATACAGCCCTTAGACCACCAGGTGTTGCTTAGGGTGGCAGCCAGTCCTCTGATTCTACGCATCACCGTGTTGCTGAGTCTGAGTGTTGAACTATTTGGCCTAGTTGGTCCAGTGTTGCAGGAAGTGAGGACACTAGACCTGACTACACCAAGTATATGTTGGAGTTCTAGGTCAGCTCTTTCTAGGCTGTGTGATTCTCTACAAAATTATTACTTCTTAGAGCTTTAAGTTTGAATTCTGTTAAATAGAAAAGCTGAGAGCTATGAACAAGGATCCACGTGAAACAATTTGGATGAAGATCTAGAAAAGTCATGAATATTTTATGCAGCCCAAAGAGGAAGACAGGGGTTGGCAAAGGCTACCTATCCGACTCCCACTGGTCCTCACTTAGAACACGGTGAATAGAAACTCAAGGCCAACATGACAAAACGCCTCATTGATAGAGAGGAAGAGAAACCAGCAGACACTGAAGACACTGAAGTCTTGGAACGAAGAAATCCAAGGCTTGCAAGGAAGATAAGTACCATCCGTTTTGAGATAGATGAGATTGTGAAAATGTGGGGGATGTGTGCTGAGGAGCTGGCTCCTGGCTCTTTCCTGGACCTGACAGGGTGATGGTCTGAATTACCTGCGGAGGGCATGTGCAGCCGGAACCGCCCGAAGACCTCTTGATGCAAGAGGCTGAACCAGGTGCTTTTTACTTTCTGCAAATTGTCTGAAGCCTCACAGGTGATCGCAGGGAGGCAGTCATCCAAGTTTTAGTTAAGTGACTTGCCTAAGGCCACATACCAAGTGATTGGTGGCTGGAAATCAAACGTTTGACTCCAGGTTTGGCTTTGACAGCCCGGTTCTGCAGCAGTGGGAATCATGCACACCCTCTCTTCACCCTTACCCATTGTTACCCTCCACCTGGACCAAAAGGGGATTCTTGCTTCCCTAATGCCAAAGGTTTCAACAAATCGGGATGAGCAGAGTTCAGTGACACACACCCATGCCCCCATGAAAATGCTTACTTTTTCTCCATTTAAATTCTGCTTTCTGTCTGTTCACTACGGTTTCTACGAACAGAAAGGCAGGGTCATCATGTAGCAGAGATCCAGCCCACTTCGTGCCTGATGTGAGACTAGGAACAAGGGAAATCGGTGAGATCTGTTGTTCTTCTGGCATGCAGTGGATCTTGTTCTTTGAACAGCTCTGCCCTTTTAATAAACTCCTTAGGCATCTCTCAGAGGACTCAGTAAAAGGAAGAGGCTGATGAGCTTTAAGTGGAATAGACAAGTTGAAGTTGAAAATCAGAATCTTGACAGTGAGCTCCAAGTGCACCATTTCTTGGCCCACCCTCCACCTCATTCATCAGGCATTTACAATTGATGAGTATAGATTGTTGGGATAATATTATCCACTCTATGCCTGATTCGTTTTCCAGCTCCCTCCAGGAAACAAAATAAAATAAAAAAAAATTAAAAAACCTCCTACACTCCGGGATAATTACCAAGGCTGCTATATCTCCAAATCATCTGGGAGTGTCCAGAATTGAACTGCCTTTATTGAAAAGTTACATCGATTCAATATATAGTAATACAGGCAAAAATAATTAAGGCTTTGCTAGCTGTGTAAGACCTTAATCCAGATCTCACAAACATTCAATAAAAGCTGTATGGGCAGGGAACTAGACGGCTGACAATTTAGCCAGACAGAGAATAGCTAGTGCAGAGAGAAGAGGCAGAGAAGAGAGGAGGAGGGCTGAGTAACGGGGAGATAGAGAAAAGGGGGGTGGGGTAGAGAAAGATTGGAGAAAGCAGGAAGAATTTTGGTCATTTATTGTAAGCCTGAAATTTGTAAGCTTAGTAAGCACCACACACTAAATGCTTCTGTGATGAGTTCAAAACAATGAAACTTAGAGAATCAAATTCTAGTTGGTGTTTAAAGTTTCAATTTTGCCAATTTCCAAGCATGTGAAGATTCTGTGGGTTCATCACTTAAACTCCAAGGGCAGAGGGACACATTCTGTTGTTCTGCTTTATTTCACCTACCGAGGGAAATCCTTGGACATGATCATAGCTGAGCAGCCTCCTTCATATTCACTTGATTACATGGGAGAGACATGGAGTGCTGCCTTTGGGTAGGGGGTGAAGAGCAGAGATTGAGGCGACTCCCCTATTAGAAACTAAATGAAACTCAATGAACTCTTCTATTCCAGTAGATTGACTTTCATTCGAGACTGAGTATCACTTATCAGCCATGTACACCAAAGGAGGTTAGAAAAAACTATATATAAATAAATCTTAGCAAGATAGACACCCAGCATGGAAAAATAGAAGTTCATTATAAAAAAAATGCCTAGTAAGCTCAATAGACATGATTTCTGTCCTTTTTCCTGTTACAACGAAGTGACTTGGCTCTGCGTAATCTACATGGTGCAATGCAAATGTCTAATCAGGAAAATATCTAATAATGAAAGGTGATCATAGATATTGCAATTTAGCTTTTGTGTTTTTATCTGTTATATCCTGTAAAGGCCCCATTAATGTAAAGCCAAGCAAAATATAATTGTGGCCTTCTAAGCAAAAGTTCAATAAGCTTTTCCTGTGTTTCAGAGACTTGTTGTTTGGATTCTTGGGTGCTTTTACTAGGCAGTCTGCAAGAATAAACCTGGAGAAAAAGTCCAGAAAAAGGGTTTTTCTGGATTTTACCAGACTTTATATCGACCCTATGCCCTGGCCCCCTCTCTGGTTTGTGGACTCTAATATGAAGAGTCTCTGAGTCTCATTCCTGTGCCTCTCTCTCTTCTTACAGCCATGACCGGTCTTGTGGTGCCCCCAATGTAAAGAAGAGGAAGAACTGCTTTCTTATAGCACAAAACTACTTATTCTGATGGACCAATAATGAGGAAAGCACTCTGAGCTCTGTGGGGAGAGCTGAGCCCCAAAATGAACATAATGGACAGATTTGGGTATGCAAGGAGCCTGCATCTTACCTGGTCTCATGTTTGTCCTGTAGCTCTGATGATAGCTACACAAACTGACTGTCTTGGGGACAAGGACAAAAGATATCATTGACGTAGTCAGTGCTAAAAGCAGAAATGCAATTCTTTGTTATGAACATTATGAGAACCACCTTCCTATGTTTGTAAAATATTTAAGAAAAAATTGGCAAACAATTCATGCTTAATATTTTGGATACTATTTGTTTTTCTTTGTAGGAAAAAATGTTGAAAGTTTCTATTTTCTATGAAGCCTTTCAGATACCAATTTAGTTTATGCAGAAAAAAAAATTGAACAAAACAGGGTACCAGCATGGAAGACTTTCTTAAAATGAAACCTGAATTGAATGATGAAATGTTGTATGTGTGTTTGATTATAGTTTAATCTCTTAAAAAAACAAAAACAAAAAAAGGGAAAAATTTTAAAATGTTTTACAATTATTTAAATAAATAAACGTGTAACTTATTGTAAGTAGAAGTAGTTATTAAGACCTCTTGGAAGAGAAAAAAATTCTCTTCCTGATGTAAAATGAAAATGATGCAAACATGTAGTAACAGGTTAAAAAAAGTGTGTGATTATTACTCAGTTACTTACTAGACTCTTACCCCCTGTCCTGCATTCCCTTCTTTTTCCATCTTTTATTGACCCATGGGCAAGAATATGTACCTGTGTAGATTCCTATAGAACAACTTGATGCCGAAACAAAAATGTCCAGGCACAGACATAAACACCCATCATTCATCCCCAGCTCCATCTGCTTTCTAAATAGTATCTATGTCCCTTTTACTATTCACTCTGTGAATTTTTTAAAGCTTCTATTAGCTATCTACGTTTTCCCCTGAGCAATGCAGAGAATTACCATATTTCAGTGCACCCCAGGTTTTGAGTATCCTGGGGAAAGAAGTAGCTCATCTCAAATATGAGTTCAAACCACACAACTTTGCCAGCCAAGCAGCCTCTTTCATACTTGCTTGACAGATCTATTTGCTTTTAAGTGTTTTCCTTTTTTTATCAGAGGATTTTGAAAACATGGTTTGAAGAAGATGACTCTGTTTCTTGAATCTTAGCATATCCGCATTTTTTCTTTTCTCTGTAGATTTCCACTGTCATGACATTAAACTCTCTTGAAAATTCACTTGACGGTTTCCCGGTAAGAATGAGATGGAAAGAGCCCTAAGTCCCTCTCCTGATCTGTGAGGAAATGGGATTTCAGGTTCTTGGTAGGGTCAGTAATCAGAGACATCAATGTTCTAAGCAGTTACCCAGTCTTGCAACAGATTCTCCCAGCTCTTGAAACTAGTTCCTTAAAGAAGAGTCCTTGTAACAGTTGCTAACAGTGACTGAGTTGTGAAAAGTGAAGTGATGCTGGAGATGTACCCAGACCCATCAGGGTTGCCAATAAGCATGCTATTTTTTTTTCAGGCTAGGGTTTTCCCTGCTGACTTGTTGGCATCACAGTGCAGTCTCTACGTAGACTGCTGTTTGGGATTCTGGGCTGGGCTTCTAACATTAGAAATTGATACAGCTCTCATGGAAAGATATCTTTAATGCATCTGAGCCAATCTTAGATGACTTCACAAATTTCCCTTTTTCCCATTGATACATTTCCCCCCTGCCTATTGAACCCTTAACAATCTCATTTGCTTTTAATCTATTCTGGAATTATCCAATATGACCTAAATACTGTTTCTATGCACATGAAAATCCAAGGTTTCAGAAAACGGACGTGCTTATCATTTCTGCACATAGTCCCTCATACCCTGGACTTAACACACCAAAATACAGGGAAACACACCATTTGAGAAAGTTCCCAGCGGAAAAAAAAAAAAACCAATGAGGAGGGAGGAGTTGGTGGTGTACCATCCCAATGTGAAGGCAGATCAAAATTAAGCATGCTTAGACCTGGATTTGAGCCAATGCAACATAAGGAAATGATTTTTTTAAGTAGCATTGCTTTTAGAATCTGTGAATTTTGCTCTTGCATGAAGATGAGTGCAGTACTGTCTTCAAAATGATTGTAGAATTTGTTGGTAGCTTTACACCGAAAAATGTGCGTAACTAAATACCAGACATTCCTGATCATTCAGCTAGAACCTTGACAGCAGCAAATCTATTTAATTGTACAAATGTGTGTAAGGATTATTTTTAGTGTACTAATAAATTAAAAACAAAGCTACTCTGTCCTCTTTAGTCATTGCTGTTAAATCATTCTGGTCCCAGGTTATTTTTGTGCCACTTGAATATGAGTATTTCTATAGGTAACTACAAACTATATCTTATCTTTGTAAGAGGAGCTGTGTAAGATTTTTCATTTAAAGGGACAATTTACTTCATTATTTATCGTACTTTTTGTTATAGCATCATAATTTTTCCCAGTTTTTCTTTGCACATTTCAATATGCATGGTTTAAAAACCATTATCTTCCCTACCTTTTGTACAGTGAGTTCTCATTTTCAAACTGTATAGTTCCATTTTATTGTTTTGCTTTGTCAGTTATAAACAGTATAAAGTTGCTATGCACAGAGCTTTTTGTAAAGACGGCTTTTTTGTTTACTGTTTTTAATGGTCTTACTTATGAAAGAATATCTTGTTTGTAAAATGAATATGTCTACTTCAGTTTTAAACTTTAAATTATCCTAACAAAAAATAAAATTTTTGTACTGTAAAAATGATTGCAACTTTGACTTTATTGTTCAAGAGGAAAAATTGTAGCTTAGGATTTAGTCTTAAGTTTAGAGATTATCTCATAATTGCTAGTCCCTAAGCACTGTTTTTGCTTATATGGAATATTTTCTGAGGTGTTCACTTGAAGGAGAGAATACGTTTGATGTCAGGCAATTTTTTGGTATTTATCTCCATGCCCCTGGTCAAATTCTTTTAAAAGGATTCAAAGGGTCTTATTTTCCATGTGAGATTTTGACTATGGAATTCTTAGAGCAACAGAGCAGTTTAGTTATAGTGGAAATTTCTTGCTCAACAAATGTTATAATTAATCCATCAGACATTGGATGTAGAGTAGAGAAAAACATATGATCATGGGAGGAAATAGTTCATAGAAGATAAAATCCTACAGGAAGATAGAGTGGCTCTAGGAACTCAGAAAAGACAGTGATCAATAGAAGATGAAATGATCAAAAAAGTTTCTATGGAGCAAACAGGGTTAAACCCGGCCTCAAAAAAATGGTAAAAATTTGCTACAAAAGTTGGTAGTGAGAACTGATGGTTAAAAAGCCATCATGAACAAAGACATGTAAGAAGACTAATACTAAGCATGATTTCAGCCAGAATATGCACCAATCATACTCATCACTAGTTTACCTCATTTATTTCTCTTAAGTTTTAGATATCTTCAAACCACATAAATTACATATATGTGTATAATATTCTTGTGTAAGTCAATGAGATAGATGCTTCTCAAAACAATGAGTTGAGAATGTCATAGGTTTGGATTTTCTCCATGAAGGCTATCAGCCTCACATCTCATCTGCAGACCTTAGATTAAAGATCATTTACTCAAGGTGACCTTCGCTCACCTCCAAACATGCATATATCTCTCACTTAACATTCTTCATATTTGTGTCTCTATCATAATTTGCATTTGTTTGTTGCTCACAATAGACCAAAGACTCCTAAGGAAAAGGACCACATCTGACAGTGCCTTGTGGGTAACACTGAGCCTGAGTGTGTCCATCAAATGCCTGAAGTACTCAACAAATGCTTGTTGAATGAGTGAATGAGCAGACTGAATTCTGATCCCTAGAGGCAACTATGTCTTGTCATGTGGGAGAGGTAGCTGATCTGTCACAAATGAAAAAAATAGCATCATTTTGAGAATAAATTCCTTAGGGACTCTTTTGTCAGTCAACTAATAAAAAGATGATGAAATGTGTTTATAATATAATGTGACTGGTTGTTTAATAAAAGCAAGAAATTCAGAAAGGGAGAGAAATGAGGACCTGGAAACCTTTGTGTGGTAGCCTGGTGAGTATATTGTTTTGTCCCTTGATTCTCATAAGAATCTGTGAAATAATGTGGATTTTCACAATGCTCAGATATATGTGCAAGAACTGCGATGCTGTAGAGGAATCTATATTTTAGTCCTGTTCCAGACATGGCATTGGACTTTTTGGTTACACACTTGCCTCTCAAAGAGGTTGTGGTACATTCACCAAACTGCGTACTTCAAACTGGCTGTAGGGTACTGAATGTGAGAGAGTGAGGAGACTTAAGATTTGAGAATTGCCAGGGGACTTGGTCCAAAAGGACAGTGTCTGCATGTCAGAGAGTTAGACTTTATCTGCTAAGATTGTGATGCATCTAATGGGAAGCTATTAAAGGAATTGATCTTAAGCAGACACAATAACAACAGTGTGGGCCACCAATTGCAGGGGATGATTACTGAAGGCAAGGGCATCAATCAGTTAAGGTTTAAAGACAGTTGAGAAGCAGGGTCTAAAACTGCTATTCATTCTTATTGATCAGTGCCTTGGTCTCCTTCTTAGTGTCATGCCAGGTGAAAAATGCTTTTAAATGGCCACTGCGTTTAGGAAACGATTGTAATAATTCGACAAGATTGATAGCAGTGATCTGAGAGAAATTTCACAGTTTGGTAGAATTTCCTGAGAGGTCAGATATGGGAATGAGGGCTGGAGAGACAGTGCATGAATGAAGGAGTCTTCCTTGTGTGCAGCCGACCCCAGTTCAATCCATAGCACTATTTGGTCTCCTGAGCATGTGATCCCCTGTGCACCAGTCAGAGAAACACTCAATGATATGTGGAAATGAGGGAAGATGAGGTGAGGAGAACCAAGATAACTTCTAGTTTGTTAGACTATACGTGGGTTGTTTTTTTTTTTTGTGCCACTTTTCCCTAAAGTAGGAAAGAGAGAAGGTAACAAGTTCTAGGAGATGTAAAGATATAATGACTTTAAATTTGGCGCAACTTGTGCAATCTGTCCTTCCTTTTGTTGGATAGCTGAAGAATAAAGACGAGAGAAGAAAGAAAAAAAGAAGGAAAGAGAGAGGGAGGGAGGGAGGGAGGGAGGAAGGAAGGAAGGAAGGAAGGAAGGAAGGAAGGAAGGAAGGAAGGAAGGAAGGAAGGAAGGAAGGAAGGAAGGAAGGAAGGAAGGAAGGAAAAAAGGAAGGAAGGAAGGAAGGAAGGAAAAAAGGAAGGAAGGAAGGAAGGAAGGAAGGAAGGAAGGAAGGAAGGAAAAAAGGAAGGAAGGAAGGAAGGAAGGAAGGAAGGAAGGAAGGAAGGAAGGAAGGAAGGAAGGAAGGAAGGAAGGGAGGGAGGGAGGGAGGAAGGAAGGGAGGGAGGGAGGGAGGGAGGGAGGGAGGGAGGGAGGGAGGGAGGAAGGAAAGAAAGAAAGAAAGAAAGAAAGAAAGAAAGAAAGAAAGAAAGAAAGAAAGAAAGAAAGAAAGAAAGAAAGAAAGAAAGAAAGAAAGAAAGAGAAAGAAAGAAAGAAAGAAAGAAAGAAAGAAAGAAAGAAAGAAAGAAAGAAAGAAAGAAAGAAAGAAAGAAAGAAAGAAAGAAAGGGAGGAAGGGAGGGAGGAAGGGAAGGAAGGGAAGGAAGGGAGGAAGGGAGGAAGGAAGAAAGAAAGGAAGGAAGGAAGGAAGGAAGGAAGGAAGGAAGGAAGGAAGGAAGGAAGGAAGGAAGGAAGGAAGGAAGGAAGGAAGGAAGGAAAAGAAAGGATTTCTCTGTTTTTATTTGAATTATTACTTGTTAGATGCAAAAGTTCAGGGGTTACACTCTGGGGACTTCAAAGGAGTTTTGTAAAGCAATTTTCTGGTGTTGAATGTTGCTGCAGTGATGTCTGAAGTCACGTTTCTCATTCTCATTCCTATCTTTTGGTTCCCACATATAAACAAGGTGACCCTATGATTTGTTGCCTAAGTCATGACAATTTTGAGAGTGAAAAGTGACACAATAAGTAATTTTGCCTGGAAAACATGTAAATTGACACTTGGTATCTCTACTGCGGAAGGTAATTTTTCATTGCATTCAAAGCCCAGTAATTTTATATAAGATATTTTAGTCCTGATCCTCTCTGCATATATTGAAGCTCTCTTTTGTTTTTGAAAGCTTTTTCTTAATTATGGTATTAAAATATAATCTGTTTCTTCATGTTGGTTCTTTTTCTTAGAGACATCTGCAGTGGAAGGGCATAATATCTAGTTCAGTCTCATTCATTTCTATCACGTTTCTGACACTCAGCGCTTAGTCCCTCTGTCTGCTTGCTTTTCTCTGTTGTGTATTTCTTAATATTCCTTCAAATATGTTTTCAATTCTCTGATGGTTTTGTTTTTCCTTTTCACCTTTTTATAAGTTCTGCTAGCTAGCATCCCCCCATTGCTTTCTATTGTGTTGCTAATTTTTATTGAATTATTGCGTATCTGTTTTGAACTAAAATAATTTGATGGAAATAATGACAGTGAGCTTGCTCAAAAAACTTTTTGTCCTGATGAGTGTTCTTTATCTGTTGCTTTGTTGTTTTCCTGTTCTTCTTCTTCTCTCTCTCTTTTTTTTTTTTTTGATAGCACAGTGGGTAGGGTATTTGCCTTGCACATGGCCGACCTGGGTTCGATTCCTTTGTCCCTCTCAGAGATCCCGGCAAGCTACCGAGAATATTCTGCCTATACGGCAGAGCCTGGAAAACTACCTGTGGCATATTCGATATGCCAAACACAGTAACAACAAGTCTCACAACGGAGACATTACTGGTGCCTGCTTGAGCAACTAGATTACAACGGGACGACAGAGAATACCTTATGACACATATATGTAAATCATATTTTGTTACTTTTTGATAAAACTCATGTTAGATTGAAATGAGGTTTCTACTGAACCAGGTATTTACCAAAACTTTGAGAGATATGGCATAGGAACGATGTACAAGACTAGCATACATTATTATTTCAGGGGTGTGTGCATGTGTATATCTATGTCTGTGTCTCTATGTGTGAAGAGAGACAGTAAGACAGAAAGAAATCAATCAACATTTGTGCAGCTGCTCAAAGTGCATACTGCTTTCCATTATCCACAGATTATCTCTTCCATGAGTGGCTTATTTATTTAATTCCCTCACCAGTCTTTCCTGATGCTTCACATCTCTGCCAAACTGTCCCAGAGAGAAGTTTACATTAGGCTGTACATTCACCCCAAATGTTTCAATAACAAATTTGGTTTTTAATCCTTAGTCAAATTTATCTCACCATCTTTGAATGACTTTGGCTGCTGTAGCATACTTTTTCGTTTATATATATATATTTTTTGTTTGACTTTCCATTGCCACCCCTTTCTCGTGAATTGTGATTTGGTATAACCAATGTTCCTGGTTTCACTAAAGATAAAATTTATACCTCACTTTTTAATTTCCCTTTTTTCTTCTTTTTCTTCTTTTTTTTTTTTTTGATTTTTGGGTCACACTCAGCAATGCACAGGTTCACTCCTGGCTCATGCACTCAGGAATTAACTCCTGGCGGTGCTCAAGGGACCATATGGGATGCTGATAATTAAACCCGGGTCGGCCACGTGCAAAGCAAACGCCCTACTCACTGTGCTATCGCTCCAGCCCCCTCCCTTTTTTCTTTTGAATAATTTTGAGAAGAAATGTATGGGAAAGTACTTATAAATACATTGTAATCTCACTTCTTCATATTGTACCATAATGTTTTAAGGAAGAGGTATTAATTTCAACTGCCCTTCTCTTTTTGACCTGTAGATCAATTTGATAATCAGTTTTTATCCAGATCAGTGGCTAGATTCCTAACTTTCTTCATTGTATTCTACTAAATACAAATAGTAGAAGGTAATTCCCAAAACAATTACTAAAAGTGATTGTCTGACTGGAATTTATTACAATAAATAATAAAAAGGATCCATGGTCGAATTGTCAAAATAGCATATAAACTATCATACCATTAGTGTTTGGGATCATACCCTAGATAAGATCTGATTTGAATAATAAAACTTTATTTGAACAGTGAAACTATTTTGCATAAATCATATGTATAGAAGATAGTACGATAAAATGGAAATATCTAGGATTCAGGGAACTAGGTATATATTTAATTTCTCCTCTATGTAGTATTGACTAAATCATATTGACTAAATCAAATATAAAACAAAACCACTATGCATACATATACACATATATACATTATGATAAAGTGGAAAATATGGTACATAAGATCCATGAAGTTGAATTTTCTTTTCTTTTTTTTTTTTCTTTTTGGGTCACACCCGGCAATGCACAGGGGTTATTCCTGGCTCTGCACTCAGGAATTACTCCTGGAGGTGCTCAGGGAACCATATGGGATGCTGAGAATTGAACCCGGGTCGGCGGCGTGCAAGGCAAAAGCCCTACCCGCTATGCTATTGCTCCAGCCCCCTGAATTTTCATTTTTGATGCATTCACTTCACTGATGTATTTCCTATCACCGAGGATGTATTTGGCACAGAGCAGGCACTCATTAAAAAATTAACAATGAGGGTATAGAATATAGTTCACTGGTAGAGCACTTGCTTTCCATGTGTGAAGCCCTGGCTTTGATTGATGGCATAGCAAAAAAAAAAAAAAAAGTGAGAGAAAGAAAAGGAATTAGCAACTGAACGAATATATAAATTGCTTGCATATGATAGGGCTCAGTAAGTTCAATGATAACAGCAGCTCCATAGATTCATGTTTATATTCCAACTCATATCTTTGCTAGAATAACAAAGGAGAGGAAATGCAATGTACCATAGCATTTTTTGGTTTGTCATCTGAAAGAACAGAGGAGGATGCCTGGTTCTACCTTGGTATCAGTAAACTTCCTCTCACCAGTGTTGACTGCTTCTCTAGCAGGTGATAAGAAGAGAAGTCAGAGCAAGTGATTCAATCACATTTGGTTTTTAATTTGGCCGTGGGAGTGGAGTGGGCACCCTCAGCTTGCTCAGGCCTTACTCTTGGCTCTTTGTCCAGAGATCGCTGTTAGAGGGGATTGTGGCACCGTATGTGATGCCAGGAGTCATACCTGGATTGTGCTTTACCCACTGAACTTTCTTTCTGACCCCTCGTCACAATCTGTTTTGTTTTTTTTTTTTTTTGAATAAAACAATATACTCTAATGGGGCCAATGTCTATGGAAATTCTTTAAACCAACAGTAAAATTTAAGGTTGAACAATAGGCCCCAGGCCCAGAAAATCATAGTCTAGCACTCTGTGTAATTGGGAGTGGTGCATCCAGCCTTAGTTCTTTGTAAGAGATTTAAAAAGAAGAAAAAAAAAGGAGTAAAGGATATGCCCCAATCACCCGACCATGTTTTTTTCCATTAAAAACTAAAAAAAAAAAAAAAAAAAAAAATTTAATCATAGACCAAAACATCTGGTCTGTCATGACTATGACTTTTCATGACAAAACAAGCATTGTTTTCAGTTCCAGATACTCACAAATCCAAGAGTATGAACCCATGAAAAATTGCTTTTAAGACCAGAACAAGTCCAGATGACTTTTAGCAACAAATCCAAACATTTACTACTTTTGAACAGAGCAAGAGTGGAATAATTCTATAGACTTGCCAGTGCCTCAAAGACTGTGTGTGCATAAGTTCAAATATTCTGATCATTAAATGTTAATACAACTTAGCACTATCAATAAAAAATGATATTGGTGGATACAAATAAAAATGCTAAATTTCCGATCTATGCGTAGTAGAGTAGCAGAAGTGCGAGCTCTGGCAATTAGCAGTCATCAATTCAAATCTCATCTGCAACTCTTCCTATAACTATCAAAAAATTATTTTAAGGAACTACAACTTCCCTCTCTGTAAAAGCAGTGAGAATGAGATTTTTGTTTAACAATGCCTTGATTCACCGAGGCCAAGATCCTTGTTTTTTTTTTTTTTCAAGATTGTTGTGAGGTCTAAATAAAATAATAAATTTAAAAGTACAGACATAGTATATGTACAGCTCTATTTTTTTTTTCATTTTTGGTTTAAAATGAACATGTTTTTAACCTAGAAAACCACCCATCTCCCATCACACTTCTCTACCGACACCTCCCTGGCAGAGCTGGGAAGGGGATTATTAATTAGTCAGTGTTTGTGAAACACTCAGATCCTGAAAGTGTTGGGTGTGGAACAGGACCATTTACATCACAATACAGAAGCTGGCCGCTCCTTCAAGAGACTATTTCCAATGTAAGAGAGTCCTAATAGATGCCTTCCAGTCATGCAAAAACCAATGTGGGAGTCTTTGGAAACAGCCCAGGTCGGCCTTGCCAGTCTTGCAGTTCTGAGCATTTCTGCAGATGGAAGTAAACCCATGAAAGAAGGTCAACATTTTTCAAAGGGTAATTTACAAATAACCCTTATTTATTTATGAATTATAATTGAATCAACATGAGATACACAGTTACAAAGTTGTTCATGATTGGGGCCAGAGCGATAGCACAGCGGGTAGGGCGTTTGCCTTGCACGCGGCCGACCTGGGTTCTATCCCCGGCATCCCATATGGTCCCCCAAGCACTGCCAGGAGCAATTTCTGAGTGCAAAGCCAGGAGTAACCCCTGAGCATCGCTGGGTGTGACCCAAAAAGCAAAAAACAAACAAACAAATAAACAAAAGTTGTTCATGATTGGCTTTCAGTCATACAATGTTCGAACACTGGTCCCTTCACCAGTATGCATTTCTCACTACCAATGTCCCATTAAATAACCTCTATTTGATGACAACTCTTAACAACAAAGTCTATCTGAGACATTTATTTAGGTTTCACATTGTCTCCTTATGCTCAGAGTAGAAGATTTGAAAAAGAAAAAGAAAGTCAATTTACATGCAAGGGCAGACTTCCTGAGTATAAAGTCCTGTGGGAGAATGGGAGTAGTGGATCTCTAAACTCTAAACTCTGAGCTCTAAACTTTGCTTCTTCTCTGCTTCTGTGCACAAGGAAAGATTGCATGGTTCCAAGCTGTTTCAACAAAACAATTTCATTCATCACTGTGAAATTACTGCTGCTAATATTCAATTTATTTATTCTATGATTTTGATTGCTTTTGCTTTAGGAATTGTTTTATTTTACACAAGCATATATGGAAACATAAGTATTTATATTTTAATTTTAGCTCTGTGCTAATTTTAATGCAATTAGTATATAAACAATTTGGGAAACACTGTGCCTCTTACAGATTATTTCCCCATTTTTTTCCCCCTGACTTTTTAATTCTTAATTTGAAAGTGCATTACTCAAATTTGAGTAGCACTGTGCTTTGGGAATGAGAAAGGGAAAGAAAAGGCCTGGTAATCTCCAAATTGGGTCATCATTTCTTGAATAACCAAGACTTGGCTGAATGTTAATCTTCTGTTTTATAATTCAACATCAATAAAAGAAATCTCCATGCATTACTCCAGTATTTTATTTTTGCCTCTGAATTATGTTCATACCCACAAATCGTAGCCAAGAACCTATTGAATAATTATCCCCACATGTAACATTTTTCTGGTGATGTTTTCCTTTCCTTGGTTGTATGAAATATAAAAATGTGTTTCTAATTATTAATACAACCACCTGGTAACTGTACTGGATCATCTCAATAATGTGATTCATTTAATATAGTGTTTGGTAAAACTCAGTCATCTTTGATACTATCCCAGAAAAATCACTTACCAAAATGACACACAGATTCACCTGTAACCAAGGTGATCATCTTCTGCAGACCAAAACAGGCAGGTGAAAGTGTAAGTCTGAAAGTGATGTTGTCCTGAAAAAATATAAGACATAGAGATTTCTATGATACAAGCTATAAAATCGCCTACTGGTTGGAGCGATAGTACAGAGGCTAAGTTGTTTGCCTTGTACATAGCCAATTCCAGCTCGATCCCTGGCACATCAGGAAAAATGCATGAGTACTGATCCAGGACTAATCCCTGAGCACTGGTGGATGTGGTCCAAAACCCTCCACAAAATACAACAAACAAATAAAAAACAAAACACCATCTCAGAGACCAGAGTTATAGTTCAGAGGTTAGGTTCTTGCTTTGCACACAGCTGACCCCAGTTTGATTCCTGGCACTGCCTAGGATTCACTGAACACCACCAGAAGTTATCACCTGAGCAGAGCCAGGAGTAACCCCTGAGCACCACCACACATGGCTCCCTGCCAAATATTCACCTAGTAACTAAATAATTCACATAGTACTTTCACTTTCTTATTTTTGAGAACCTAGAGCAACTGATTCTCGTCTACACCAGCTTTCTGTGTGTGGGGGTTGAGAACCAAGAATCTATAACTTCCCTGAATTCACCCCATATGCAAGAAGTGAGAACAAAAATCAAACCAGCATTTTTGAGAAACGTGCCCTGACTTGCAGGAAATCGAGAAAAAATCTCTTCCTATACAATTCTTGTCACTTGTATCACTTGTCATCCCGTTGATCTTCGATTTGCTCGAGCAGGCGAATATAGGCTATAGAATTAGCCTTTCAAAAATTGGTTCTCTCTTCAAGTTTAAGCAGGTTTGGTGTGTTAGTTATAAAGAAGATATGTGCCCAGTAACCTGGGAAAATGCTCATGCATCAAGTTAAATTTTCCTTCTAGGTTGAATTGAATTCTGACCAAAGTTGCTAAGCTTGTGAACCTATACTAATTCTTACAAATTATTTCTGTACCAATTATCACTTTTTCCTTTGCAAGTACTTGACACTTTTTATTATTGCTATTATGTAAGAGTGTTAATGAGTAAAAGAAAAGATAAAAATGAAGAGACAACAGATCTTAAAGCAAAGAAAAATCCCAGGAAGACACTAGAATCTACGTTGGTATGGAACTAAGTACCTACCATGCTGAATGAAAGTTCAGGTAAGTAAATTCTCGGAGGCTTTGAGCACAAGAAAAGAGACGTCAAAGAGAAATGGGAAGGAACACCAAGATTCTGTCCTGTAGGACATATTTTGATGCGGAGTAAAGAGAGGCTGTTCCTTTGTGAGAACACAGGAGATATGATTGATGGCATCTATTCCTGGGAAATGACAGCAGAACGTGGAGCCTCACCTTGACATTCATCAGAGTGGCAGAGGAGAAGTAGCCTGTGGCAGAGGCAGCAGCTGGAGGAGGCGGGGAAGGAGCAAAGGAGATGCAAAGCCTTAGGCAAAATGCTCCGGGTCCCCTAAGTAAGCACTAGGTTTTTTTTGTGCCTAATAGAGGACCATGGTGGCCTGAGAGAGACAAGAGGGAATACATTTGGAAATGCTTTTCGCAACAGGCTCTAACCTAGTTGTCTAAAAATAATGACTTAAACAATTTCAAGAAAGAAAACTAAATGTAGTAGTGTACGTTTGTGTTCTTTCTCAAGTGGGGGTGAAAACGCAGCGAAACTTGCCTGTTGATTCCCATGCCCCAGCCTCTCTGTCTTGCGCATTCAGGAACTTCAAATGTTTTTTTTTTTCCCTTCGTCCTAGCAAGCGTATACACCCTTAGTCATGTGCAGAGGATGCTGTTTCAGGCGCTTTAGAGAACATAAAGTAGATGATGTCTAAAGTGAATTGCAATGCAAAACTTTGGACCAGAAGCATTCTTCTAATTTAAGTTTAGTTTTCTATTAATTGTATCAACCCCAGTGGGTTGTTTTGTTTCATTATTTTGGGGCCACACCCAGCGGTGCTCAGAGCTTGCTCCAGGTTCCACACTCAGGAATCACTCCTGGCAGACTTGGGCGACCATATGTGGTTCCAGGGATGGAACATTTGTCTGCAACTTGCAAGGCAAGCATCCTATCCTCTGTACTATCACTATGACCCCTCATTGGATCAATTCTTAACCCTCTTGAGCCTTGTCTTTGTTCTGAAAAATGTACTGACTCCTGTTTTACCTTGTGGGATAGTGGAAGACCCCATATGTAAACTTAGCACAGAGGATCAAGTCAGGATCAATGACATGCAAGCATCAACCCATGTACTATCTTTCCAGCCTAAATACTGCTTCTTTCTTTTTTTTTATATGAGCAATTTCAAATATACTTAAAGCTATTTTTCATTTTGATATGAGAGAAAACACAAATTTAGAGATGCACCACCCTATAGTCAGTGTAAGATACAAATTAAATCCATATTTAGTTATGTCTTATATCACGAAATCATGAAATCCCGTTAATCACCCATTTCTCGGGCAGGCTAAATAACATCTCATTTCATCCTTTCCCTCAGAACTTAGAAGTCTATACTGGGGGCTCTTTCAGGGTCATGGGAGTGAGATCCAGCTAGTTACTGGATTTTGCATATGAATACACCATGGGAAGCTTGCAAGGCTGTCCCATGTGGGCAGGAAACTCTCAGAAGCTTGCCAGTTTCTCCAGAGGGAGAAGTAGGCTACAAGATATCTTCTGGGAGCTTGCTTTTAAGTCTCTGGATGTTAGCCATTGATGGGATTACACACACCTGGGTTCCTCTGCCGGTATCTTCATGCGTGAGGCTTGTCTGAACGTGTGGAGAGGGGCCTCCAGCATGGCTGTAGCTAGGTTCTGGTGGTCTTTGGCTGCCGAGAGCTCTGCTCAGGGTGGGGAGGGAAGCTGGAGCCCATCCCCTCCGAGGGGCCCCAGGGAAGACAGCCAGGCATGTGGGCAAGAGACTGTCATATAATTTAATCAAATAGTCAATAATTTTATCTGCAAATGTTAGGGAAATAAAATATTGCTTCAAGTACTTATTTTTCAATTGTTTTAAAGCTAAAAACCTGGGAAAGACTGTCTAGTGAGAGAAGAGATAGAAAAGAGAAAATATTTGAGGAGCCAGGCCTTTGGACGAGCAGATTTAAGGGCCAGCATGATGAAGTATTATAAGAAATAATAGATCAGCTTGACATGTCAAAGAAAAATCAAGTATGCCCCATTCTATACTTCAAAGAACATCTCCAAGAATTTAAAAAATAATACTGCTTATAGTGCTTTAAGAATAAAGTTGACATGTGACCATTAGGTCAAATTGTGAGTACTATTGACCAGAGACCCAGAGAGTACGGGAAGAAAAGTAAAAGAAACATAAAGACTTTTTTGGGATTATTTCTATAATTTAAAATAAGAAAATGGGTCAGAAATAAAGATGGGAGGATGTAAATTAAGGTATTGGCTCTTGTTTGATTCCTTTTCTGTAAAATCTCACACATGATAGCTTAAATATAAATTGTAAATTTAGTGATATAAAACATTTTTTAAAAAACATTGTTGGTATATGTAAATACTGCTTATTTCTAGCCTGATAACTTACCCTGCAAATTTCAGACTTCCCAGTTCCTATATCTAGGTTAGCCAATTACTTAAAATAAATATTTTACATATATAATATATATGAAATTTGCAGGGTAGGTCATCAGGCTAGAAATAAGCAGTATTTAGGCTGGAAAGATGGGTTGACGCTTGTATATATATGGGCTGAAGCGATAGCACAGCAGGTAGGTCATTTGCCTTGCACACGGCCGACCTGAGTTTGATTCCGCCATCCCTCTCGGAGAGCCTGGCAAACTACTGAGAATATCTTGCCCGCACGGCAGAGTCTGGCAAGTTACCTATGACGTGTTTGAAATGCCAAAAATAGTAACAACAAGTCTCACAATGGAGACGTTACTGGTGCCCTCTCGAGCAAATTGATGAACAACGGGATGACAGTGACAGTGACAGTGATATTATATATAACATATGTATGTGACAAATATATACTATATAATGTATGGATATTAGTTCTTTTCCTTTCTTTATTTCATTCTTTCTTCAAAAGTGCTTTATTGAGGCTGGAGCGATAGTACAGCAGGTAGACCGTTTGCCTTGCACGCGGCTGTCCCAGGTTAGATTCCCAGCATCCCATATGGTCCCCTGAGCACTGCCAGGAGTAATTCCTGAGTGCAAAGCCAGGAGTAACCCCTGTGCATCACCGGGTGTGTCCCAAAAAGATAAAAAAAAAAAAAAGTGGTTTTTATTGGCAGGGGGAGTGTGGGACTCTATACCCAGCAGTGCTCAGGGATCACTCCTAGACAGCCTGGGGGACCATATAGGTGCTGGGGATCAAACCCTGGTCAATCATGTGCAAGGAAAGACCCTTATCTGTTGTACTCTCTCTCCCACTTCATAGTTCTATTTATTAGGAGAAACAAACTTAAAACAAGTTAATTTTATTTAAAATAAACTATTCTAATGATTTCATTTTTATGTGACATACAGTTTCTAGGATTATGTCCATTTCTTTTTAAATCTTACATTAAAAATATTATAAAATTTTAGAACCAGAGACAAGGCTTAATAGACTGGAGTATTTGTTTGTGCAAGGCTGGCGTTTAATCTCCAGCATGGTACCCTGAGCATCATCTCAGAAAACCCCAGAGCACAGAGTCAGAAGCAGTCCCTGAACACAATCGGGTATGACCCCAACCCTCCTTCCAAAATTATAAAACTCTAGAAATTCCAAACTAGTCTCTAGTGACAGAAAGCAAATCAGTGCTTGTCGGAGTGAAAAGGAAAACTTGGAGTGTGACAGAAATACTCATTAGCTTGCTTCTATTGCTGGTTCCATGGGTGTTTACTCATTGAAGAATATGCTTGAAATATACATAAAGCGTATACTTTACATAGTGTATGTCAATTGTACCCCCTGGAAGCGGCTTTTAAGAGAGAGGAACGTAGAAAAATAAATCCAAGGGGGAAATGTAGAAGGGCTAGAGCAGATGCAGCCTTTGCTGCCTATCTTGGCACCCCTTCATTTTGTCCCTCTCTATGATGTCCTTACAACAAGTACAGAACTCAGGGGATGAAAGAGAACCTTCGTCCCCCACTCCCGAAGACCCTGAGGGCACCTCATCTCTTTTCAAATTTAGATGCCAGTGTCTGTAAAGATCAGCTCCCTGGACTCTCCATGAGTCCATCAATGCTTGGAGATAAAAGAGGAGAAATATAAAGTCCATTCTCTTGTCCTCAAGAAAAATGACCTGGTGTCCTTGATTTTGTCCACCGGGGAGCCAATCTTTGTCTTGGAGCCCATGCTTGGTCCTAAAGGATTACATTGCACAGCATCCAAGCCTTGATTATAACACCAGCACAGCTGGTCAGAGCCATGGAGCTTCCAGAATGAACCGAGATGTGAAGTGACAGGGTCGGGGAAATAGAAAGAGCTGTTTCTGCTTCCCTCTCACTAAGAAGAGGAAGCAACAAGCATTTGTGGAGCATATGGGGTGGGCCGAGCTCTCGCTCAGATGGAGTCTTGAGTCTGAACGTTGGCAGAGACTGAGAAGCAACACCTGCTCTGTCCCCGAAAGTCAGGGGAGGAAGAGTGGACCACCATAACTGAGCAAAGGAAACTGGTCAGCTTCAGTACGGACCCCTGCCTGCACTTGCTAAGTGTTTTGGAGAAGAGGAAATGAGACTTCAGGGGACTCAATAACAGAAACCATCTTCAGATATTTACAGCTCTGGTGATTCTGCTCGATTATGTGGCTCTGCCCACTTTACAGTTATATAATTTATTAACTGCATGATATTTTGTTTTGTTTTGTTTTTTTGAGCCACACCCAATAGTGCTGTGGGCTAATTTCTGGCTCTATGTTCAGGGATCACTTTTAGCAGGGTTTGTGGGACAAGATGGCGTGTCAGGGGTTGAACCCAGGTCAGCTGCATACAAGGCATGTACCTTACCCTCTGTACTATCTCTCCGGCCCTAACAACAAGATATTTGAACTTAATTTTATTATTTTTTTATAGTAGCTTTTTTAAAACCTATATTTAACTGAATCACCATGAGATACATAGTTCCAAAGTTATCCATGACTGACTTTCAATCATGGAATATTCCAACATCCATCCCTTCACCAGTACATTTCCCACCACCAATGTCTCAATGTCCCCCCTTCCTGCCTGCCTCAATGGCAGGTACTTTCTCTCTCTCTCTCTCTCTCTCTCTCTCTCTCTCTCTCTGTTTCTCTCTTTCTCTCCTCTTTTGGCCATTATTGCTTGCAATACAGATAGTGAAAGATTATCATGCATATACTTTACCTACTTTCAGCACTCAGTTCTTGTTCAGAGTGATCATTTCCAACTATTATTGTCATAGTGGTCTCTTCTCTATCCTAACTGCCTTCTGCCCCCCACATACTTGTGGCAAGCTTCCAACTGTGGGCCAGTCCTCCTGGCCCCTGTTTTATCTTGTCGTTGGATATTAGTGTCATACTACGTTCTGTTTTGTTTGTTTTTTTTTTCAATCCCTGAAATGAGTGCAGTCATTCTGTTTGCCCCTCTCCTGCTGACTCATTTCAACTCAGCACGATACTCTCCATAAATTATTCAAGATGTGTTTGTAGATAGCGTAAAAGTAGCTCAAGATTCTAATGCTCCAGCAAAGCCAAGAGAGAAGCTGGGTAAGTGGCTCAATTGCCTGGAAGGCTCAGGCCCGTCTTGGAACGTGTGTGTCCTTCTATCCCAGCAGGCTGGCGATGGGAGCTGCACTCCTGGCATGCACACCCCTGAGAACACGTGAGCCTTCCATCTACCTAAGGATGGTAAACCACAGAGGAAGGTGTTGAGGGTCTCACTGCTCACTGGAAGCAGGCTGTAGACTATAGATGCGCAGCTACAAGGTGATTTGTGAGGTAGCACTGTAGCACTGTCATCCGTTGCTCCTCGATTTGCTTGAGCGGGCACCAGTAGCTTCTCCATTGTGAGACTTTTTGTTACTGTTTTTGGCATATCAAATATGCATACGAGGCATGTACCTTACCCTCTGTACTATCTCTCCGGCCCTAACAACAAGAAGCTTGCCAGGCTCTGCCGTGCGGGTGGGATACTCTTGGTAGCTTGCCTGGCTCTCCAAGAGGGACGGAGGAACTGAATCTGGGTCAGTCGTGTGCAAGGCAAACACCTTACCTGCTGTGCTATTGCTCCAGCACCCTATTCAATAAATGCCAGATTCAATAAAAAAGTTTTACCTTAATCAAAATCAGTACCAGGAACTTTCTACAACTTTGTTGCTAAATCTCCTACCAAGCCTGCAATCGGCTCCTGTTGTTCATTCTCCACATTTGAGAAGCAACTTATTGAGGCTGAGAAAAGCTAAAGCCTTTGCCAAAAGCCTAAAAGCTAGGCTGTGGTGGAGCCAGAATCTAACCCTCACTTTAATTCCCCTGATTTCCCATTTGAATTTTAAAATAATATAAGCAAGATGTTATATTTTCTGAACTTAAAAAAATCTTTAAAATAAGATTATTGTTTTGCTGTAGGAGGTTCAAGCTGGGCCTTGGAAACAAAGGAGGAATTGGGAGAACTTGGAAAGGTTCGAGAGAGACATGGCCAAAATGAACAAAAGCTTGGGAGAGAAACAAGAAAACTTTTCCTGGTGGGGGAAATTAAAGAATTTGTTCACTAGATGGTAAGTTCCAATGAGACCAGGAACTGTGTATTATAACCTAGCTTTGTGGTCTACTCCCTGCCTTTGGATACAGCATGCATTATGGTTGAACTATTGATCATTTTATTCTAAAAGAGGAAGGACCCAGGGGGAGAATTCATTACAACCTGAAAAAGTCATGCATAGAGCGATCACAGGTAGTGGAGACAAAAAGAGGGCTTATGAGCTTCCCTTGCCAAAATAAAGAAAATATGAAAAATAATTTTCTTTTTTGCATCTGAAAGGGGTGTGGTATCTTCGAACATACCAAGGAGGCCATGTCATTTCTTAGCCGACTCTCAAAGAATGCTTAAATGCCCACATTCACAGAATGTTGTAGCTTGCAGGTCTGCAGTCTTTGGGGTGGCCATTCAGTGTGAAACACAGTCTGAAAAGCCCCCAAATGCCCCGACTTTGCTCATATCCAAAGGCTAATGCCAGTATGACTTGGCTGACTAAAATGACTTCTCCATCTGTGGCAAATCATGCCAGCACCCAGAGGATTCCAGTGAGTGAATGAAACACCGGGAAGACCAGGAAGAGATTTTTCAATATCATCTGAGACTTTGTGGGAGAACAAATGTTGAGCCCATAATAGATGCTTTCTGATCCTCGTCACACTGCATCCGGCTCTCCTAAGTATTGGTCCTATTACGATTTTAAAAATAGCTCCAAAGTAATTTGTGTGCTGAACTGACTACAGGATGAAAAAAAAGAAAGAAAGAAAGGGAAAAAAACCCACCTGAATAAATTCTACTTGTTCCTATCAACCAGAGACCAAGAACTCCAGCAGTAGTTTCCTCGAGCTAATTTTCAGCATTAGGGTTTATCAGAACCTAAATTCCATTCTAATAAATGATGAAACAGCAGCCACTCTTTCAGCCACTTATTTGGGCGACCAGGGAATTGGCAGACGAGTTAAAATTTTCCATTGGTGACAACACACAGCTGTTGAGGTGCAAAGATCTGAGACTCTAATCAGACCAGGTTATATAAGTAGCACTGTCTCATTATCTCTGCTTGGGGGATAGGGTTCACCGGGCAGCTGGGGCTGTACAGGGTGTCGGCAGAATAGCTAAATGGGAAGTTGACACACAAAGCTATCAACTTAGCAGAGAGAAGTGGGTAACCTATGCCCTCTTCCAACCTTGAAGAAGAATACAGAATAGGGGCAGCCACTTCATAACTCTGCTGGTATCAGACCATATCCATGACAGAAGTTATTCCTTTGGTCTATTTATGAGAACTTGTTATAAGACAATAACACCCAGAGCATCATGTTAGCGTGTGTTAAAGCCTTTTCTTAAGGACTTCATATTCTTTCCCTGTTCTGGGGGACATTATGAAGTCAATAAAGCAAGCAATGCTCAGAGTGGGAAATTTGGAGTGCCTAGCATGGAACAGGAAGTCAATGATTGTCTTGGCTCTTCTAGAGTGATGACTCTGCTCATCTATCAATGCTCAGAACAGTGGCCTTTTTTTTTTTTTTGGCTTTTTGCGTCACACCCAGCGATGCACAGGTGTTACTCCTGGCTTTGCACTCAGCAATTACTCCTGGCGGTGCTCAGGGGACCATATGGGATGCTGGGAATTGAACCCGGGTGGGCTGTGTGCAAGGCAAATGCCCTACCCGCTGTGCTATCGCTCTAGCCCCCCAGTGGGCTTTTAAATTCTGCTTTGTAAAGTAGGTGATGGTTCTCTTAGAACTAATAATACAAGTTATAATAATCATGGACCACACTTTAGAGTGATTAGTAATATACAAAGTATTTTTATATTTTGTATATAAAAATGTAAATGTTCAGTACAACTTTGTCCAATGTTCAGCACATCTTTGTATGATTAAGGGTGCTTACAATTCACCCTTCATAAGATGAATTTCTTCAGGGCTCTATAGAGAAAATGCTACCTTTCTTCTTCCCAAGTTCAGAACTTACAAGAGCCAGACAAGGGAACAGGAAAATGTTAGCTTTATTGCTGATAAATGTTATTGTACAGCATGGCTGAGATATGCAACAAGCCCGTTAGCATTTCAGTTTCACCCTTCTTAGGCACACACAATGCATATTAATACAAACCCTGGGGCAGCTCATTCAAGGTCAAGTTTAAATCTTCATGCAGATTCAGTCAGTAAGAATTCAGGATTAGAAAAATGAGAGCTCATCTTATATGTTTAGAGACTGGAGAGATAGGTTCCACCCAATTGAGAAGCGTCTAACCCAAGCTGTTCTTTCATAGCCAAGTAACTCCCTCTTCCTTGAAGGGATAAATGGTGAGTAGGGAAGGACAGCTAGCAGTATTATGCATAAAAAAATTATAAAGAGAAGGGAAGGGATCTTTCCTAGTATATCTCAGATTTTTTTGTTCTCCTAAACATCAAGCTTATGGTAATCCAAGGCATGACAATTTTTCTCAGATTTTCCCCAGAGTAGTGCTGCTCGTCCCTTTATGAGGCCAGCCCCCTTACTAGTCCAGCTCCTTTGGAGAATTCTTCTGGGACTCTCAGTGTATAGTTCGGAATTCTCTCTTATAACATTCTGATTGGGTCATAAGAGTGCATTAGTTTAATTACAAATTCATTCCCTGTTCCTCCAAAGTGTTCTCAAATATAAAGCTTTTCAGGGGCTGGAGCGATAGCCCAGTGGAGAGGGCATTTGCCTTGCACGCAGCCAACGTGGGTTCGATCTCCGGCATCCTATATGGTTCCCTGAGCACTGCAAGGAGTAATTCCTCGGTGCAGAGCCAGGAGGAACCCCTGAGCATCACCAGATGTGACCCTAAAAGTCAAATAAATAAATAAACAAACAAACAAATAAAGCTTTTCAGATACCCTACAGTATGGTTAGATAACAATATATGGAAACTCAATTATAGAATGCCAGCATCTTGGAAGGACCAAAACTGAATTACAGACTCCCTCCCATCAGGAAATTCCATGAGAGATTCTGACATCCAAAAATTAAATAATAACCTCCTTCTTAGGAAAGTCCAAAGAAGTTTCAGTCCAAAAGAATTAATATTCAAAGTTGAATTTTCTTAACTTGTGCAGCTAAAAATCCAAAGAGATTAAAGTAAAACTCAAATTTTTCCTTTGCTCTGTGATTTGATATGCAAAGAAATTAATGTCCAAAATGTTATTTCCCAATTTCTAGTTCTGCTCAGTCTCAACCAGAGGGTCTTGGCCTTTAGCAGCTGCAGACTGGGCTTCTTTCCATGGGAATGGGTGTGATTCCCTGACAGTCTCTCAGGAGCCCCATTGTTCAAAGAGTTCAAAGAGTTAATAGAACATATAAGATTATTATTGTATCAGTCCCATATTCCATGAAATTTAAAACTGCATGAAATCTCTAGCCACTAAAAAAAGTTATCTGAGCATAATTATTTTTTCAGATCCCACTCTTTAATGTTGCCAAAGACTTGGTAATATTTCAAGAAAGGAGAAAAATTCACAATTTGGATTCTGAAGTCTGAAGTTTTGATCAGAGCATAAATGTTTAACAAACTCAGAGCCAAATTGGGGTGAATTCTAGAATGTGTGAACAAGCTATGTGAATCCAACTAGATTTTTTTTTCCTCCCTCCATGGTTGTCTCTTTTAGCTTCAAATGAGATCCATAGGAGCATAAAGAGGAATGACATCTGCTTTACCCAAACATAGTACAAGGCACCTCCTTGTTCAACATATCCCTTGCTCACTACACCAACTCTAGGTCTACAGGCTTGACTAAAACCCACAGTCAAAGCCTCAAATACAAATCTCTCTGACAACACCTAGAATATGACAATGCCTGGGTAGTTTGATGAAAATCAGCAGCAGCCATGCTTCAAAAAGGGTTTCTCGGAAACCAAAAACCAGGTTGGAGCAATAGCACAGCGGGTAGGATGTTTGCCTTGCACACGGCCAGCCCAGGTTTGATTCCCAGCATCCCATATGGTCCCCCAAGCACTGCCAAGAGTAATTCTTGAGTGCAGAGCCAGGAGTAACCCCTGTGCATTGCCAATGTGACCCAAAGAGAAAAATAAAAAGAAAAAAGAAAAGAAACCAAAAACCTTGGATTTCATACTGGTACCAATGTTTTCTAAGTCCAAAGCTATTTAAAATAATAAAAAAAAAATAGTCAATTTCTCATAGATCAGGCGGTCCTGACTGGGATAACCATATTCACATACTCTTTAAACTGGAACTGTTTGGGAAGGGAAATGGGAGAATTGAATAAACAGCGAATCAAATAGTATTTACTGTTCTGAGAAAATGGTGATGCACAGTAACTAATATGATGCATAGTAGTCCTAATCTCCAGGACTTCGAAGTGAAAGTTCTATTTTTCTAGGGAAGTGTCCATCCTATATAGGAACCTGAGGAGTGGAGAAGAAGCGTTTCCCCAGGGGAGCAAGGCTCAGCCAGCTAGGTGATTGCCCAGAGTTGCCTGGAGTTAACATGCTGATAAGTGATGCAATCAGAAATAGATCCAGGCCCTCCGGTTGCAAAGCCAGGGTTCTTTCAACACATCTTTCAGATTCATTTCTCCAAGTCCTTACTAGTTGCATGAGATACAAAGCCTTTTCTCCCCTATTTTACCTTTTTCTTAAATGTTTCTTTCTACTACATGAACAATAAATGTTTGCTGCAGAAAATTTGAAAGTGGTTAAAAAACCATAAAGATAAAGAAAATTACTGTTTCATCACTAATAATGATGAAATATAAAGAATATATATTCTTTACATATTCTTTCCGTTATATTTTCCAGATTTGTTTTCTGCACATGTGTGTGAATTTTGTGTGTGCTTTAATGTTTGTGAACTATTATTACAAATTTGTTTCTTTTATTTCTTCCCATTCCATTTGCCTTTTCTTCTCTCCCTACTTCAGGAAGCTAGAAGGCAGTGTGGACATTGCTTTGGGGGGGGGAGTAATGAGGGCCAAAAAAGCAGAAAATAAGGAGAATTTGGTTTCCAAAAGCCCCAGCCCATTAAGGATATTATTCTAGCCAGCTTTGAAGCTAAACAATTTGAAGACAATAGCTTTTCTCTTGTTTCCAACACTTATACTTCATATTTCTTTCTGTTGATGTACTATTGACTAAGAGTTCCAGGAAAATATTAAAAAGTCATGATGATAGCAAGCTTACATGTCTAGTTCTGACTTTAATATCTAGGCTTTCTCCATTAAATGTAATATTGGCCAATGTGAAATGAATATTCTTTATCCAGTTAAAGAAGTCTTCTGTTCTTTGTTGCAAAGAATTTTCTTTTAAAAATGTTATTAAAAATCAAGAATCGTATTGAAAATTATCAAATGTATTTGGCCTCTAGTAAGATTGTTATGTGACTCATTCCCCTTTGATATATAAAGATGATAAATTATAGCAATTGATTTTTCTATCATCAACCGATTTTTGCATTCCTGGTTATTGTGTTCATCTTCATTTAAATAAGCTGCCAAATTTGATTTGTAGTCAAGTTAAAGGTAAGATTAGTATATTTATTTTTATTTTATGAATGCACCAAACTTGTTTTCTTGAGGGATTGTAAGATTATACAATAAATCAGAATATTTTCATTTGTTCACAACTTCCATAATAGGAGATAATTTTTTTTTGTCTTAAGAGCATTTTTTTGTTGTCATTCAAAAAGAAAAAGCCCTCTGGGTTTAGAGCATTTGCTGTGGATAATTCTCTGATGACTTTTGCTGTTTTATCCCTAATTACTGATTCATTCAGACTTCTTATTTCATCTTGCATGTTTATTACTTCAATTTGGGAGGAGCGATAGCACAGCGGGTAAGGCATTTGCCTTGCATGTGGCCGACCTGGGTTCAATTCCTCTGCCCCTCTCAGAGTGCCTGGCAAGCTACCAAGGGAATCCCACCCACACAGCAGATCCTGGCAAGCTACCCATGGCGTATTCGATATGCCAAAAGCAGTAACAACAAGTCTCACCATGGAGACATTACTGGTGCCCACTCGAGCAAATCAATGAACAATGGGATGACAGTGCTACAGTGCAGTGCTATATAAATGATCATTGCATTGAGAATTTCAAATTGACCAGCATAGACATGTTAGGGATTGCATCTACTCTTCCATACCCAAACTCCTTCCTCCATCACACAACACCCATCACACTCCCAGGAAAGTCTGCGATAGGTGGAACAGGAGCAAAACTGGCAGAGTGAACTGGCCAGAAAGTCCACAGAAGGGGGACATTTAAAAAATTTTTTAAAAAAATGTTGTCACCATGAAATTGCAAAGTTATTCATGATTGGGTTTCAGGTATCCAATGCTTCAACACTGCTCCCTTCACCAGTGTCCTCTTCTTTCCACCCAAGCCCCCCAACTCCCATTTGCCTCCCACACACCAGACTGTTTCCATGGGAGATGCTTTCTCTCTGTACATCTGCGTATGTATATATAGTTCTCTGTTTTACACTGTGGTTTACAGCACTGTTGCTGATGGGGTTTCTACCTTACACCTTATCACCTTTCAGCCCCACCTCCTCCTCCAGGCTGATGTTTCCCTCCACCATAGACATCGTCCCCGCCCCGTCCTGTCCATCAGGCCTCTTTCCCACTGAACGCCAGTTCCAATTTCTTTGTTTCCATTGCCGTCAGGTATTCGTTGTTCCACAATTCTGTTTAGATCCTGCATATGAGAGAGATCATTCTGGGTCAGCTTCCCTCTAACTAACTTCACTCAGGGGCATACTCTCCTGGTCCCTCCACGTAGCAGCAAATTTCATGACTTTATCTTTCCTTAGGGCCAACAGTATTCCATTCGTATATTTCAGGAAGGGCATTTTGAACTGGGAGGCTTTTGTTGAAGACAACAGGAAAGTGTTGGCAAGAATCAGAAGGGACAGAACCAAAGAGAAGCCAACTTTGTGAGGATCCTGCCAGAGAGATAAGAGCTCATTCAAGGAAGAGACCAGTTGCGAGCACAGAGAGAGCTGCTTGACAGCAAGCAATGAGAAAGGCCAACCACCGTTCAAAAACAGGCAGCTAAACACGTGGACTGGGCTCTTCGCTGGGCTCCCTTTGCTCTGCCTCCTGTAATGCCTCCTTCCTCTTCAAACACAGGTATACAGAGTCAAATCCTTTAAAGATGGTCTCACACTAAACTTGACTTTGCATTTAGGGAAGGTTCCCTGAGTATAACAGAACTTCCCCAATTCCTTTCCCCCCATCCAGTATATTTTTGCTAAGCTTTTCAGTAATCTGGTACTTAATGTGTTTGTTGTCTGTTTTGACTTTTTGGGTCACACCCGGCGGTGCTCAGGGGTTACTCCTGGCTCTGCAGTCAATAATTGCTCCTGGTGGTGCCAAGGAACTATATGGGATGCCTGGGATCAAATCCAGTAGGGGTGTGCAAGGCAAATGCCCTATAGCTGTCCTATCACTTTGGTCCAGGTACTTAATTTTTAAATTAATTTTTATTAATCATTACTATTTGTTTGGGGGACACATCTGGCAGTGTTCAGGGCTTGCTTCTGGCTCTGTGCTCAAGAATAATTCCTCTCTAAAGGGATATACATGATAGCCTTTCAGCATCTGTATAGCAAACTATAATGCCTAAAATGAGAGAGAGAAAGAGAAAGGGAGAAACAGAAGAGAGGTCCCTGCCTGGGGGTGGGGTATGGCTTGAAGGAGTGGGAGGAAAACTGGGAACACTGGTGCTGGAAAATTATACTGGTGAGGGAATGGGTGTTAGAACACTGCATGACAGAAACACAATCATGAACAATTTTTTGGGTTTTTTTTTTTCATTTTGGGTCACACCCAGCGATGCACAGGGGTTACTCCTGGCTCTGCACTCAGGAATTACTCCTGGCGGTGCTCAGGGGACCATATGGGATGCTGGGAATTGAACCCGGGTAGAGCCGCATGCAAGGCAAACGCCCTACCCGCTGTGCTATTGCTCCAGCCCCTCATGAACGATTTTTTAATGCTTTATTTCACGGAGATTCAATTAAAAAAGAAAAGAAAAGAAAAAAGAAAAGAGAATAACTTCTCTCAGGGCTCAGGGACCACGGGGAGATTCAGGAATTCAACTCAGGACTGTCTCATGTAAGGCAAGTGCCCTACGAGCTGTACTATCTCTCATTCCACAAAGTCCTTAAAAAAAATAAAACTGGCAGATTGTGTTCCATTTTTATGTGTATATGTATGAATGTATGCTAGAAGAATATTTGTTAGATTGTTTCCACGTGTGTGGCCCCAAAACCGTTTTGAATAATGCTGTAATGAATATGCAATGCAGATATTTCTTTAACATATGGCTTTGTTTCCTCATTGGACCATGTATTTTATTTTATTTCTTTGGCGGGGCTGGGAGCCTTCATACTATATTCCATAGAGGATGTACAACTTTATTTTCACACTTATATTTTCTCTACATCCTTAAATCTTGTTTTCTGATGATAGCCATTCTAGCAGTTATGTAATGATATGACATATCTTTACAGTTTTGGTTCGCATTTCCCAATTACTATAATATTAAGCACAAAAGTTGCTTAATAATGGACACCTGTTATGCATTATTAGATCTTCTAGGTAAGCTGAAACATGGAGAACAGAAGGAAAAAGTTTATTCAATTCTCTGCCCCTTTAAAATATTATTGTTTACAGTTGTTTGAGTTATTTGTTGTGCATTATTAAATGGCATAGAATCTTCATTATATATTTTGAATATCACCCCCTGCAAATACTTTTCCCAGTCCATACATCATTTTACTTCTTCTTCCTGACATTCCTTTCTTCTTCTCTTCTTTCCTTCCATTCTTTTAGTTTTTTTAAATATTGTACAGAAATGTTTTAGTCTGATGTAGTAGTCTCACTCATTTATTTTATTTTGTTGCTAGTGCATTAGGTGCAAAATTTTTAAAAAATTGACAACATCAAAGTCAAAGAAATTTCCCCCTATGTTTTCTTACAGGTGTTTGTGGTTTCTGATCTTTCGTTTAGGTCTTTAATCCATTTTGAGGTAATCTTTGTAGGTGATGTAAGATTATGGGGTATGGTTCTGCTTTACTTGCAAATATCTAATTCTCCTTCACTATTTATTGAATAAACTGTTCTTTCTACACTAAGTATTCTTGGTTAACTACTTTTTTGATGCTGTCATTTTCTCTAACAGACAAAAGCGCCCCCTCCTTTTTAACGGAATAAATTCATTTTACTATCAGTGTTGATTTTGTATTGGATGTACCTGGATATTTCGGGATTTCTTGGGACATTGCTACTGTATAACATTGAGACACAGTGACTAAGACACTAATGGGAATATTACCCTTAAGAATGAAGAAATATCTGTAAAATGAAATTTTTACTCTGCTCATTTTTTGAACAACAAATTAATTGCAGTTGTGCTCATGTTATCACTTTGACTCTGTTCCCATTTTATGTGTATCTGGCACAAATTTTTTGTTGAAAGTTTAAGGAAGTTCAAATGTTTCTTTTTCTAACAACTATAAATTCTGAAAGTTTTCTTTTATTTCCCCTTTGATCTACATTCCTTTGGTAATTTTAGTTAAAAATGAAAGAAAAATTGGTTATGTAAATTTAAGTTGTATTTTAGAAGTTTAAAATATTTTTCTCATTTAAGGAAAATTAATACATGTGTTTAATATATGAATGATATATGTATTCCATATCTGATATACCATTTTCTGTATTTTGTCCTTTTTGCTGTTCTCTTTGTTTTCTAAATTTAAACCATGTAACATATAGGTATCAACCTTTATTTTTCTATTATGTTCTAAATTATTACATCATTTTCACTAATACAGCAAGTATAATATATTAAGCTGCATTGCATGACCTTCATTCCTATGCTTTTTTCTCTAATTAACTATTTTTAAAATGCATTTCCCTTTATAATCTAAGAGACTATTTTTCGAGCTTGTTTTCCAGTTTATTTACTATTTTACAGAATCTTCGTGTTTGTTAAACTGTTGTATAGCTTTTTCAATTAATTGTGATTCATTATTACATAGAAAGACTTTCATTTAAAACATATAGTGGCAAGGGCTGGAACGATAGCACCGCGGGTAGGGTGTTTTGCACCCAGCCAACCCAGGTTTGATTCCCAGCATCCCATATGGTCCCCCGAGCACTGCCAGGAGTAATTCCTGAGTGCATGAGCCAGGAGTAACCCCTGTGCATTTCTGGGTGTGACCCAAAAAGCAAAAACAAACAAACAAACAAAAACCATAAGAGTTTCCCTGCTCCCACCAAGAGTGATTCCTGCGTTCAAAGCCAGGAGTAATTAATCCTGAGCACAGCAGGTGCGGACTAAAAAGCAAAACAAGCAAACAAACAAGCAAACAAACCATAGAGTGGGCTGGGTCTGACAGAACTGGTACTACACTAAGAGGTAGAATTTTCTTCATTCCTAAAACACATCCTCATGTTCACATGCCCATCCTTTTTAGCAACTACTGCCTTCTAATTCTATAATTTAGCTTGCCTCTTCTAGAATTAGTTTGCCTTTTCTAGAATTTCACATAAATAAAATTATATTGTATCATAAGACACCCTCAAATTATTTTCCCAAAGTGACTGCATCATTTTAGAATCCCATTAGCAATGTTCAAGTGATCTCATTTCTCTGCTTCACTGCCAGCATGTGGTCTTGTCAACTCTGTTTTACTTTAGGCATCTGATAGGTGTCTAGTGATTTTCATCATGGCTCAAATTTGCATTTTCTGAGGCCAGATATATATATATACACACACACAGTGGGTAAGGCACTGACCTTGCACACAATCGACCCAGGTTCAATCTTTGGCATCCCATATGATCCTCCCCCAACCAGCACTGCCAGGAGTGGTTCCTGAGCACAGAACCGGGAGGAAATCCTGAGCACAGCTAGATGGGGCCCACCAGGCCCCTCCCTTATCATCTGTGCTTTCCTAATTACTAGGAAAGTTGAATGTCTCATCACAAGCCATTTTTCATGATTTATCATTAGTTTAGCTACCAAGAGTATCCCGCCCGCATGGTAGAGCCTGGCAAGCTACCCGAGGCATATTCGATATGCCCAAGACAGTAACAACAAGTCTCACAATGGAGACATTACTGGTGCCCGTTGGAGCAAATCAATGAACAACGGGATTACAGTGCTACAGTGCATCATTAGTTTACATTATTTTGAAATTTTAGGGATTGAATTTCACATCTCTATATAATAATCAACACTGCTACTTAAGTTTCAGTACCATCATATTCCTATAAAGATCTCTTTGCTTTTAACCAAGTCTAGTAGTTAGTTTTCTTTTCTTCCAACACTTTGTTTACTTTTATTATCCAGACTATATATATGAATTAGACCATCTAATAATTATCTTTCATTCGCTTATTCATTTGACTTAGCATAACCACCATTTTATTTGAAAAGGCATGCTTTTATCTTTTCTTTTAAACAGTGTAATAGTATTTCATTGATTATATATTCCATAGACTTTATCACTATAGGTTGAGTCCATGTTTTGTCTATTGTTTTACTATTCTGATACTCTTTTTAGCTATCAAAATATCACAATCACAATCACGAAATCCCGTTAATCATCGATTTCTCGAGCAGGCTCAGTAATCTCTCCATTCGTCCTTTCCCTTAGAAGTCTCTCTGGATCCGGCCCTCCCAATGATGTCGTACTAGAGGCTCTTTCAGGGACAGGAGAATGGGATCCAGCTTGTTACTGGATTTAGCATATGAATACACCATGGGAAGCTTGCAAGGCTGTCCCATGTGGTAGGAAACTCTCAGAAGCTTTCCAGTTTCTCCCAGAGGGAGAAGTAGGCTACAAGATATTGCGCAGCCTCGAAGTAACCGTGCGCTTCTGGGAGCTCGCTTTTGAGTTTCTGGATGTTGGTCGTTGATGGAATTGCACACACTTGGGTTCCTCTGCCAGTACCTTCATGCGTGAAGCCTGTCTAAACGTGTGGAGAGGGGCCTCCAGCATGGCTGTAGCTAGGTTCCGGTGGTCTTCGGCCGCCAGGAGCTCTGCTTGGGGTGGGGAGGGAAGCTGGAGCCCATCCCCTCTGAGGGGCCCAGGGGAAGACAGCCAGGTGTGTGGGCAAGAGACTATATTATATCAAAATATAGTCTTCAGCATGTATCTTTTCACAATTTTCTCATTTTCTAAATAATTTTTTTGTTATTTGAGATTTTAGAATTCTTTTTATATTCTAAGTAGCATTACTTACTTGGATATGTGGTGTCACTGTCACTGTCATCCCGTTGCTCATCGATTTGTTTGAGCGGGCACCAATAATGTCTCTCATTGAGAGACTTATTGTTGCTGGTTTTGGCATATCCAATATGCACGGGTAGCTTGCCAGGCTCTGCTGTGTGGGCTCGATACTCTCGGTAGTTTGCCGGGCTCTCTGAGAGGGGCGGAGGAATCGAACTTGGGTTGGCCGAGTGAAAGGCGAACGCCCACTGCTGTGCTATGGTAAACAAATATTATCTCCCAGCTCTTATCAAGACTTTTTTTTCTCTGAACAAATATTGTTTATTTATTTATTTTATTTTTATAAAGTTGATCACAGTATTTGATTACATTTAATATTCGAATACCAATCCCACCACGTTATACCTTCCCACCACCATCCAGAACCCAAATCCTGCTCCCAAAGCAGAACCAAAATATTTAATTTTGTGTTGTTTGTTATGAAGAAGCCACTAAAAATGAGAGCAAAAAAAGATTTCTTAGAGGAAAGTGTGTGAAGATTGTTATATTTCATCCAGGAGCCATTAAGTCCTTCTATAAGAGATTAGTAACATGTTGAAGGTTGAGTCTTGTGTGCTTAAATCTATATCTGTATAAGTGTATTTCCCCTAAAATTGGTTGCCTTCTACTTTAAACCCAATCTAATGTGGTGTGCTACTCTCCGTGTATTGGTGGTGTCAAGTATGAGATGTCCAGGAATAGATTCCCTCATGGGTGAGGCTCGGCCAAGAGTGTGTGAACAGTTGTAAGCAGGGTGGTGTTTGAGTTCTGGAGGATTTCCGCTGTGTGGGCTGGCTCCATTGGGGTGGGGAGGGGCCTCACCTGCCCTCCTCTGGTTTGCCCCGAATGAAACAGTCTAGCTCGGAGTCTGGTGGCATGGCTGTGGTGAATCTTTCTATGCTCTCTTCTGAGAGATTTATATTGAGCCTAGACATTTTTTATTTTAATCAAGTTTAATTTGTCACTTTCCCTGGTATGGATTATATTTTGTATATCAAGCCTAAGTAAATTCTTTGTGTGGTCCCATCCTAAACTTTCTCCAGAGTTTTCTCTTAAAAGTTATATGAAGTTTTACCTTTCAATCCCATAACCCATTTGGAGTTCATTTTTATAAAGTACATGTTGTTTAGGTCTAGGTTCTGTTTTGCATGTATGACGCTCCACTTGAAATATCTTGAAGAACTTTTTAATTTTAGTCAAGGTCAATTTGTCTCCATTTTAATTTTATAAATAGTATTTACCTATCCTAAGAATATCTTATATTATTCATGATAATATGAATTGCCCGCATGCCTGGCTGTCTTCCCCTGGGCCCCTCAGAGGGGATGGGCTCCAGCTTCCCTCCACACCCCAAGCAGAGCTCCTGGCAGCCGAAGACCACCAGAACCTAGCTACAGCCATACTGGAGGCCCCTCTCCACATGATCAGACAGGCCTCATGCATGAAGGTACCAGCAGAGAAACCCAGGTGTGTGTAATCCCATCAACGGCCAACATCCAGAGACTTAAAAGCAAGCTCCCAGAAGCGATATCTTTAGTCTTCTTCTCTCTCTGGGAGAAATTGGCAATCTTCTGAGAGTTTCCTGCCACATGGGACAGCCTTGCAAGCTTCCCATGGTGTATTCATATGCAAAATCCAGTAACAAGCTGGATCTCATTCCCCTGACCCTGAAGAGCCCCCAGTGCAACATCGTTAGGAGGGCCAAGTGGAGATAGACTTTTAAGATCTCAGGGAAAGGACGAAATGAGATGTTACTGATCCCGCCCGAGAAGTCGGCAATTAACGGGATATTGTGATATTGTGATTGTGATTCTGAGATAGGTAATAGAATTTATGTATATTCACCTACAACAATATTAAATAAAAAGTCACTGTCACTGTCATCCTGTTGCTCATTGATTTGCTCGAGCAGGCACCAGTAATGTCTCCATTGTGAGACTTGTTACTGTTTTTGGCATATCGAATATACCACAGGTAGTTTGCCAGGCTCTGCTGTGTGGGCGAGATACTCTCAGTAGCTTGCTGGTCTCTCTGAGAGGGAAATAAAAGTGGAAAATATTTGCAACTTAGCCGACCCGGGTTAGATTCCTTCGTCCCTCTCGGAGAGCCCAGCAAGCTACCGAGAGTATCCGGCCCGCATGGCAGAGCCTGGCAAGCTACCTGTGGCATATTTGATATGCCAAAAACAGTAACAAGTCTCACAATGTAGACGTTACTGGTGCCCACTCAAACAAATCGATGAACAATGGGACGACAGTGCTACAGTGCTACAGCACAATTGTATAAAGATATATAGTGTTTTACCACTATTTATAGGAATATTGTTGTTACTTGAACATATCTTTAAACTTCAATTAAATATATCTTGTGTGGGTCTGTTTTATTCTATTTTGTTAGTATATATATATATCTATATATATATATCCTTAGACTAATACCACACTGGTCATAATTATTGAACTTTACAGTGAGTCTAAAACTCAGTTGCCAACTTTCTTCTTTTCAATTTTTTCTGGTTACTTCCGATTTGTGCAATTGATATACATTTTGCAATGTTTTTCAGTTTCTGTCTCAAGGTCTTCTAGGATTTTGATTGTTGCAGCTATAATAATTGGGGGAGGTGACAAGATATATATTTTAGAACATTAAGTCTTATGACAAATAGCATAAATAGTACTGTGAATTTTGAGAAGTTCAGTACATTTTCCAGTTTCCAGAACTCCAGTTAAAATATCTTTTGATAAACTGTCACACGGGCTGGAGCGATAGAGCAGCGGGTAGGGCATTTGCCTTGAGTTCGGCCAACCTGGTTCGATTCTTCCGCCCCTCTCAGAGCGAGCCCAGCAAGCTACCGAGAGTATCTCACCTGCATGGCAGAGCCTGGCAAGCACTACGGGGGGAGGTGGGGGGCGCAGAGTTTGATATGCCAAAAACAGTAACAACAAGTCTCATAATGGAGATGTTACTGATGCCCCCTCAAGCAAAATCGATGAGCTACTGAATGACAGTACTACAGAGCTATAGTGCATTAACACATGACCTTTCTTATGGTTTTAATGAGTGCTCATTGAGATAATGCTCCTCCATTTTTTTAAAATTTTTTTTTATTTTTTAGATTTTTGGGTCACACCCGGCGATGCACAGGGGTTACTCCTGGCTCACGCACTCAGGAATTACTCCTGGCAGTGCTTGGGGGACCATATGGGATGCTGAGAATCGAACCCGGGTCGGCTGCGTGCAAGGCAAACGCCCTACCCGCTGTGCTATTGCTCCAGCCCCAATGCTCCTCCATTTTGACTGGTTGGAAGTGAACATCTTTCAGGTCTTTGTGACTTTTACCAATTGTTCATATTTACAGCTTCCCAGCAATAGATTTTGTAAAACTTTATAAAATTGAACCATATGTGTACAATATATACGACTTAATATTTAGCATCAAACTCTATGAACATCCTAATGAACTGTTCTAGATGTCTCTGTTTCTGTCTCTGTCTCAGTCTCTCTCTCTCTCTCTCTTTCTTTCACTCTCTCTCTCTCTTTCTCTCTCCACTAGTGTGTTCCAGAAGTTTTAACTTATACCCTCCTTGGACCATCTAAACTTCAGTCTCTGTCTGTTCAACTCAGAGTATTTGCTGAGTACTACATGGACTCTTCCTTCTTCTGTTGAAGTCTAGAAAGTGCATTTCTGTATCTGAATTCCATAGTTGTCATAAATGTGAATTAAAACACTCACATTTTTGTTTCCTTTCTTTCACTGTCACAGTCCGGATCTGCTAGTTTCTAATGTCTAAGAGGTATTGTTTCATTTCAAAGCATAGTCCAGCTTTCTTGTTGCTCAAGGAGGAAAACTACTCCATTGTGTTGAAACTCCTTATAATTTTTAATGCCTAATCTGCAATTGTGTGTATATATTACTCAGATGCACACATGTATGTGTATATAGACACACACATATTTACATTGTACTCTTAAACATATAAACATTCATAAATTCCCAATTGGAATTTCTTCTAAATTATTCATGTTGACTTCTTCAACTTTTCTTGATGTTTGGGATTATTTCAAGTTTATTAAACAAAATTTGTTCTTACTTATAAATATTCTTTCAAAACTATGTGTTCTTTCTCTGGCTCTTGGATTCTACACACTATCTTGCAGTTTTATAGACCCATGTTGTCATTTTCTGTTCACTCATCCATGAGCAGGAAAGGAGCCTTCCCATCGTGGTGTCTGCTGGCTAGACTCTTTGCTAATATTCACTGCCCATCTGGATGCTATTACCATCCTTTTCCAGGTATTCATTTGGAATGCTGTTGATGCTATTTTTCCATCTTTCATTTAGTGTCAATCTGTTGGTCTCAGAGAGGGTATCTTGGTTAGCATACATGAAAAGAATAATTTTTTTCCTGCATAATCTAAAGCATTGGTAATTCGTAACTTGTAAAACATAGTATATAAAATTTTGCAAACGTCACAGTTCTGTGGGCTTATGGTTAACCTGACTTTGTTGTTAATTTCTTTTAAATTTTGAATTAACGATTCTTATAGTTGAAATATTTTAACATGATTCAAATATCACCATAGCCAAGAGACACAATGAAAAGTTTCCCTATTAAAAATGTTTAGTCATCAAAAAAATTGTTTAGTCATCTAATTTGTTTCTCTGGTGGAAGTCAATCATATAAATTTTTTGTGTGTATTTTTTATGAAGATTGTATATATAACACAAACAGTAATATGTGTTATGCACTGCTTTCTATTATGCCTTTTTTTACTATGCATCTTGAAAATTTGCATAATACACAAAGAATCCTGGTTTTAATGAATGTAGTTTTCTATTGTTTAATGTAAGTGTTCTTTTTGATTAATTTCATATTTATTAGCATTGCATTATGTATATTTATTGCTATTATTAATAAAAACTAATAATATAAATGAATTCTTGAATGTGATTGCTCTGCTGTAATAGAAAGAGCACTGATTTTGAGCCAAAGAATCAAAGTTTGCATCTAAAGTAGGTATCGTGAGTCTCAGAGCCTCATTCTCTCCCAGTTACTTTTATGAACATTATCTAATCTCATCCTATCGTGTTGTTTGCAAGATGTTTTCTTAATAACTGAGCTTGTGAAAGTGCCAAGTACCTAGCAGGTGTTTGTTCCAGAATTCATCAAACCTCTGATTCATATAAGCAAAATATTCTAGCTCTAGGACCTCCTTAAAGAACTGAATATAGAAACTCAAATTGTGAAACTGCATGAAAAAAAAAAAAAACTGTTCCTGGAACTGTCCCAAAGATCTATTTTTTCTTTTTTTTTTTTTAATTATTGGGCCACACCCAGCAATGCTCAGGGGTTGTTCCTGGCTCTGCACTCAGGAATTACTCCTGGCAGTGCTTGGGGGACCATATGCAATGCCGGGAATTGAACCCGGGTCAGCCATGTGCAAGGCAAATGCCCTATCCACTATACTATCTTTCTGGCCCCTGTCCCAGAAATCTGAAATGATCTTTCTTTCAGAGGACATTGAAGGAAAGGAAGGCCCAAAGATCCATGCCTGGCTGACTCACAGTGGTCATTTATATTGGGGCCAGGATTGGATTTAATTAAAGTTCAAGTATAAATTCTTTCATGAAATCTTCTTGAAACATTATCTTTTGCTTATGAAGTTCTTTTGATTCAGAGACTAAAAGTATTATTATTCCTACTGAATCCTTTGTGAAGTAGTACTAATGAAGTCAACATGCTGAGATTTTAGGTAATGACCACAAAAGACAGTGTGCTCTTGAAAGGGAAACAGATGAAGAAGTGAAGAGGGAATACAGCATTCTGAAACCCCCTTTAGGTCTCTGGTAGGCCTTCAACTCAAAATAGGTCAAGAAATGATACATCAAGGGTCAAAGTGATAGTACAATGGGTAGGGCACAATCCTTGCACCCGGTCAACCCAGCTTTGATCCCTGGCATCCCATATATTCCCCTGTGCACTGCCAGATGTAATTCCCGAATGAAGAGCCAGAAACATCCCCTGAGCATCACCAGGTGTTGCCCACAAAGCAAAACAAAGCTAAACAAAACAACAACAACATTACAAAGCAAAGAAAAGAAGAGAAAAAGAAAAAAAATGATACTTCAGGGAAGGAGCCACAAACCTCCTTCTCTTCCCAATGAGACAAGCCTAGAGGTATCAAGTAGACTGAGTACTTTTCCTCCTTGTTACTTAGTCTTAGTCATTCCTTATTTCTAACATTGTGAAAGTGGAGAACACATGGACAATGAGAGCCAGCATTGCTTATATGATTGCTGCAGAATTTCATCCAAGCTCCTTCCAACATCATCTCTGTCAACCCCCCAGCCCCTTTCATCACAACCAGGGATGAGAGATGAGCAAACCCTAGGCAGGCATCCTGAGATGAACCTAAATCATCCTCAGACAGTCAGCCCCGAGAACAGAACCTTCATTTCATCAAGGGTTGAATAATAGAGAAACAGCTGACCTGGGTGAAGGGTAAAGTGACCCATCCCATTATTCTGCTCACCATCATAGAGAACCCCACTGGATTCCAGGGGACAGGAGGCTGTCCTCATGATGTCCAAGAAGTGTGTGGCTCACTCCTATCTGAGTTTACTTATTTGTGAAAGGGAGGGAATTGCTTTCCTGTTTTTTTCCTCTCCTGCCAGGTGGATTCCCAGAGGAAATGGAGTGCTTGAATCTGTCAGAGTCCTACCGTTCCATGGGGATGGCAGCAATAAATATGGAGCTGTGTACCTCTCCAAAATTTTAAATGTGGGCTATAAAAAGTGTTTTTAATCTAACTTGAGAATTTATTTTGGAAGGAAATCTCATAGAGGTCTAATAATTAAATGACAGTTTAAAAATGTATCAAATCGCCTCTTTTTTTAAAAAAAAATTACAAGAACTGCATCATCCTGGAAAACACAGACCATATGGTCACAATGGGGAGAGGTGACAGGCTACACAAGAAAGCACTTTACAGGTTGGCCAAGTTGCCACCTAATTTTAATCAAATACTTGGCTGATATTAAAGACGAAAGCCTTTCCTGTGGCACCGCAATAATAGCAACAAGCAATACCTCGGATGGCCCTCTAACAATTTCAAAGTGCTTTTGCATAAATTATCTCATTTGATCCAATCCATATGTGTAAGAACGGTCGCACATACCAAAGCAGAAATGTCAAGACTGATAAAGTTCAAATTCTCTCCTCCACTACTCCCTGGCCCAGCCAGGCCCTGTTTTTCTCACATACATATTCTCAGTAAACAGAGAAAGATGACCCCAAGCTTTGGGGGTTGAGAGGTCAGGAGGACAATCCCCCTCACGCCGTCTGGGGAACTTCTCCAGTTTCAGGTCCCCGAAAACCAGCATCTGTTGCAGTTTTCCTGCTTTTCCTCCTTCCCTCAACTCTAAAAAGCCTTAGTCAGCGCCCAGAGGACTGGTGTTGCCTCTCCAACACTGATACTCGGCCAGGAGAGCGTCTCAGAGTCCAGGCTGGACCAAGTGGGGAAGCAGAAATGGCCCCAGAACTGAGATTCCTCTGAGAACCAATGGAGAGGCTGCACCAGAGGAACAGAATCAGCCTCAGGTTGGGGAAATGGTACAGGGCTGTTTTATTCATAAAATAGACAGGGGATTGGAAAGACGGGGAGGGGAAATGAATTGGGAGTGGAATTGAACCTCAGGATTTGGGAGTTGAGGGAGCCGTTTTAATGGTGTGCTTGCTGAGGGGGCAGCCAGGAATGGCCTGTTGAAAAGCACAGGATCTGGAGGGATACGGATCAGCCCAAATCTGGTCACCTGCACAGGTGCATGTAAGGATACTGGTTTCTATTCCCCGGGCTAACAGATTTAGGAACTCCCACTAGAACTAGAGACACTGAATTAGAGATGCTTAATTGCCTCCTCTTCAAGATTCAAGCACCTTGTCTCAGTCCATCCTATGTAATTTTTTAAATTTCTAATCAAGCCTTCTCTTCTGCAAGCCAGATCTATATTTGACATGACCCTTTGAAGAATCCAAGGCCATTCAAATTTAACATGCCAGAAAGAAATTCTTTGTTCCTTCACTCTTACCAAGCATTACCACTCTTACCACTTTTATCATAAAAAAAAAACTCTCAGTATTTATAACATTCAGGCTGCAGAAAGTTCAATGTACTGGGTCACCTGTTTGACATGTGGGAGACTGAGATTCAATTCATGACTTCTCAAAATTTCCCTGAACGCTCCCAGGAGCAAGTCCAGAGCACTAATTTGGGAGTACCCATTGAGCACCACTGGTGTGTGGCTCCAAATGCCAAAAAAACCTGATGGAAAAAGCCCTGGGAACACAAAGTACAATTGTGTGAGGAAGTCTCTGAGATTTTGGAGCATTTATTATAGGAGCCAACATTATTTTGGTATTTATTGCTTACTATCTAACTCCTTTACAATATTATTAACTTACTATAGCATATAACCTGGCCACACAGAACTCCCAAAGCATCACTGGGTGTAACCCTGGAAACTCCATGGACACTATTGGGTGACTCTGGTGATCCTCAGTAGCCCAAGGTCTGAGCAGCACTCTATCCTCTATGCGAGATCCTAGCATAGAGCCACCAGCCTCATTGACTTATCACCATGAGGGGCCATGGACCCTCTGAACAGCAATGGTGAAGGGGTCAAAAAGTAATTAAAATTAAGATATTTATAAACAAATATCAGTCATTTAAAATTAGATTTCTCTTATATAAACTCCCCCTCTGTTCATTTTAATAAAGTAAATGAGACTTAGAGTGATAGAGACCCCACCACAGTATTGCCGCCTATCGGATGGGTTTACCACTGGCTCACAAGCAGTGGTCTTAGACCATTTGGCTTAAGAACACGACGGGTTCAAATAGTCGTAGGCCATTTTCCTCGAGTCTGAGTCGAGGATGCAGTAGAATTTGCTGCAGCACATCATGGACACATTAGGAATGTGATTGAAATCTAACAGCAGGTTACCTGTGACACTGCAATTGCTTCAGTCATTTCTTTGTCTTTAAAATGCCATATAATTGCTAATGTAATTAGTAATGTATACAGAGGGGGCTTGTGCAATTACTGAGTCCTAAGATCAAGTAATTAATGTTCTGTCAACAAAACAGCAACTGTTTCATTAACAACTGCTTGGATCTGGAAACAAGCATAATCAGATGCAGACAGATCAACCTAAACATCATCAACTCAACTGATTTTTTCAGTCACTAAAATGTCAACCCCATAACAGTAAACACAATGAAACTTTCAGATTATTTTTTTCCAGTTGAAGCAAATATGTAGTTGGGTAGATAAGTGGACGGATGGATAGACAGAAGTATGCACGTGTATGTGTCTATGTATGTGTGTATATATACATACATATTTAGTGATAGTGATAGATGACAAATAGACAAAACCAAATTACCCTGCTATTTTTAATGTTAAAGAAAGTTTAAAATAACAAAAGAAAAGTAATTTTGAAATTTAGGAAGAATATATAGGATTTAACATAGGTTATGCCCATAAGTCTTCCCAATAAACCTTTAAAAATCACTTAATCTGACTGCAAGGCAGTTTCCTCACCTTAAAGATCGAACAACAAAGCTGGGGAGATAGTAATAGAGTTGAGGTGCTTGTCCTGCCATGTGAACAGCCCCTGTTCAATTCTCAGTATATAGTTTCCCAAATAATGCCAGTGGTTACTGTTGAGCACAGAGCCAAGAATAGCCCCTATGCATCTCCGGGGGTGGTTCCCCAAAGCAAGCAATGTCCCCCCCCCAAATAGAGCAATCATCTTAGCTTATGCACTGCAAGGTGAAAAGAAGAGAGTTAGATGTACAAATCTAGCTCCTTAGGAAAGGGAAGGTCGACTTTAATAGACAGCTTGAGCTGTGAAGTACTTGGAATTAGCAAAAACATCTTGGTTTCCAACAAGAAACCCGTCTCCCTGCTCATGAGCTGTAAAGCACTTCGGCAGCATTCTATCGGGAGCAGGGCTGTCCCAGAAATTCGTGTTTAGGGAACCCAGGATGAAAGAGAAGTAGGAACCTGCTTCCTGATCTTTGTCATTGTACAAAAATCGTGCGCAGATCCCACATTACAATAGCACATCTCTGATTTAATGTATTTTATTTATTTGGGGGGGAAGGGGAGGAATATTGGGGCCACACTTGGCAGTGCTCAGGTGCTTCTCCTGATTCTGTGCTCAAGGGTTACTCATGACAGTTCTCAGGGGACTAGATGCAGTACCTGGAAATAAACCTAGGTCAGTCACATGCAGGACAAACATCTTAAGTCTTTGTACTATCTCTCTGACCCCATACATGATATTTTCATATCTGCTCACATTTAGCTGATCAAACTAAACTTAGCAATGATAGGAGAAATTTACTCCTTGGAGGAGAAAAAGGAGGGTGGAGAAAATTTGCTCGATAGTAAGCTCCTAGTAAAAACTCATTCTAGATTTCTGTTTGTATTTCTGTTTCTAACTTTCTGTTTTTGGGGGAAAGTGTTCAAATGGGACAGAATTATATTTGTAAATATATTTTCAAATTCCCCCTTAGTAGCCTAGAAAGATGGCATGATATTTGAAACAGCAGATAGTATTCTAAGCTGGGAGTCAGAAGACCTCAGTCTTATTTTAGTGAGGTTGTTAGCTCACTGCATGACCGTAGGCAAATTATTTCAGAACTCTGGGTCTCAGTTTCTTTACTTGTAAAGAAGATTCAACAAGTGGATGTTCAACGTGCCTATTAGCCCTAACTTTGTCATCTGGGTGAATTACTTTATGGAGGAAATGCTTAACATTTTGTGGGATATGATGTGATAGCCAACCAATACTTGTTTATGAAAGAACGGCTGCTCAAGGCAAAGGAGACAGATTGAAACAAAACCTCCCTGCTGGAGAAATGTACAGGAGGCTAGCTACATGTCCCTCAGCTTTAGTTGGAAGAACCACAGCATCTCATTAAATAATGATCGGCTCTTACAAGCTATAGTTTTGACAAGGCAAGAAGAAGATTCACAGCAAAACAATCTGGAGCATTTGCTTTTTGAGACTTTTCATTCAGGTCACCAAGTATTTGGAAGTTTCTTCTCTGTTTCCATTGTGGCTTTAATGTGCATCTCAGAAGTCACAGAACAAGCTCCAGTGGACTGAGTTTTGGATACTCTACAGGAAGGCTGTCACTCCCCTTGAGGTATTTCCTCGAGTCCCCCAAAGTAAGTGGGGGGCCAGTAAATTTACATGGCCCTCAACTTTGAACCAGAATATGCCCTCAAATATGCCCTTAAAGTGTAATAAAAATTTTATCTAAGTGTTTCCATGTGATGTGTTGAGACACTAAGAAGCACAACTAGATTTTATATTTCCGAATGACTTAACTTCCAAAGCACATTTCTTCGGAATAAGGAGAGATGGGGGCAATAAAGGGCATGCTACAGGATGAGGCACATCAAACTGTGAGCTGGAGAACAAACGTTGCTTGCACATTTAATTAATAAAGCCATCTGCTCCCTCTCTCCCACTCCAAAATAGAGAATGAAATCACAGTCCAGTGTTAATGTCCAAAAACATTTTGACATTTTTTTACAATTTTTTTTTAGTGAACTGTGAGATCTTGGTTATCAAGAAATTTTGTGTTTCAAACTTTTCTGTCAAGGAACTTGACTAGCACTGGGTTTCTGAGAGTTTGATCTGAAAGCCTGTCAGCATGCATGCTTGCTTGCTTTGCAGTCATGCTATTAATCTTTAAGTACTTAAGAAAATCTTGCATTCATTTTCTCTTTTCGTATTTAAATGCTTCCTCCCTAAATTACTTGGAATCAAACTGAGGCAACACAAGTGCTCTACTTCTGTTCTTCACATCTCTCCTATCCATGTATACAATTTAGAGCATCTACCTTGGAGAGTTCTAATTTGGCAAATCAAACTTACCTTTTAGAATTAACCTCTTGATCTATACATTGAGGACTATAGCTCTTTGCCTATAAAGGGATACTGATGGGTACAAAGGGAGACAAGTGGAAGCAACCAGCAAAGTCCAGCACAGTGGGGGTAAAACTCCTGATGGCCATATTGTTTCACATTCAGATTCTCTTCCATGCTACCTTGCCAACATCAGAGTCAGTATTCAATGCTGGAGAGCTGCTATGTGCTCTGATGTGATTTACATTTCTGACTCTCATGAAGAATAAATGAATTGCTCCCTAGTAAGGTCCTAGAGGCCTTTCTGAACTTCTATTAAAAAAAACAGAAAGGAGCTCTGGACTTTCATCTTCTCCTCAAATCAGTTTTTGTGCATGTGAACTCACCATCTACCAGTGTCTCTCTAGACCATTGTCTGCAAACCCCACTCAGAAAAGACTCATTCAGTTGCAAACTTACAGCTACATGGTAGGGGAAGGAGGCCTCAGTGCCAAAGCAGATGAAAAGTCCATTTCTATGTTTGAGTTGTTCTCAGTCTTTCTTCTAAGACCACTCTCACCAATGTGTGGTTCCCCCCACCCCTGCCCATCCACCATTTCTGATACCAAGAAGGTATCCTACAATTCAATTCAGTGCAACAATTTAGTTCTCACATTACCTGGTGTTAGTAGCACTCCTCAGGCTTAAGTGTTCAGTTTCACAAGATGCCACAGGATACCATTTCACAAACATGTAACGCAGACCATTGCATACTTCTGTCTGTTTGAAGGCAAAACTTGGAATTCCCATGATCCCCTTTCAGGCTCGGTAATTTGCTAAATTATTCGTGGAACTTAGGCAAGCACTTGTTATAATTGGCTTACTCTAAAGGAAACAACTCAGGAACAGCCGCATGTAAGAGATGTACAGCGTACTGGGGGCAGGGGTGGGGGAGGGTGTGTGGTGCTTCTGTGCCCATTCTGGACACTCCATTTTCCTTGAACTCCGATACATTTGCCAACATGGAAGTTGTCTGATCCCTGTTATTTATGTTCTTTTTGGAGGTTTTACTAGATAGGTGTGATTGATCATTGACTATTAACTCAATCTCCTGTCTTTCCCCCTCACTGCAGGTTGGGAATAGGGTCAAAAGTTTCAAACCTCTATGTGGGGAGAAAGGGACCCTTCTACACTGCTGGTGGGAATGCCGGCTAGTTCAGCCCTTTTGGAAAACAGTATGGACAATTCTCAAAAAACTTGAGGTTGAGCTCCCATTTGACCCAGCAATACCACTGCTGGGAATATATCCCAGAAAAGCCAAAAAGTATAGTCGAAGTGACATATGCACTTATATGTTCACCGCAGCACTGTTTACAATAGGCAGAATCTGGAAAAAACCCGAGTGCCCTAGAACAGATGACTGGTTGAAGAAACTCTGGTACATATATACAATGGAATACTATGCAGCTGTTAGAAAAAATGAGGTCATGACGTTTGCATATAAGTGGATCTACATGGAAAGTATCATGCTAAGTGAAATGAGTCAGAAAGAGAGAGACAGACATAGAAAGATTGCACTCATCTGTGGAATATAGAATAATAGACTATAAGACGAACACCCAAGAATAGTAGAAATAAGTACCAGGAGGTTGTCACCATGGCTTGGAGGCTGTTCTCTCATCCTGGGCAACTCAGAGAAGGGAACAGCAAGTAAAATGTGGTTGTTGGTCATGTGGGGGAAAGATGATGCGGGCCAAATATAGACTAGAGACTGAACGCAATGGCCACTCAACACCTTTATTGCAAACCACAACACCTAATCAGAGAGAGAGAACAAAAGGGAATACCCTGCCATAGTGGCAGTGTGGGGTGGGGGGAGACGGGACTGGGAAGGGGGGGTGGGATGTTGGGTTTACTGGTGGTGGAGAATGGGCACTGGTGAAGGGATGGGTTATCAAACTTTGTAAGGGAGAAACATGAGCACAAAAATGTATAAATCTGTAACTGTACCCTCACGTTGACTCACTAATTAAAAATAAACTATAAAAAAAAAAAAAAAAAAAAAAAGTTTCAAACCTCTAATCTCGTCTTGTTTTTTTTGTATTCTACCTCCACCCTAGCCCACCCAATAGCACAGCAGATAGGGCGTTTGCCTTGCACGTGGCTCACCCGGGTTCGATTCCTCCACCCCTCTCGGAGAGCCCGGCAAGCGCCTGAGAGTATTCCGCTTGCACGGCAGAGCCTGGCAAGCTACCCATGGCACATTCGATATGCCAAAAACAGTAACAACAAAGTCTCACAATGGAGACGTTACTGGTGCCCGCTCAAACAAATCGATGAACAACGGGATGACAATGACAGTGACAGTGACCTCCACCCTAAAACTATACTGGGGACTGCCAAGAATTGCCTCACTAGAACAAATGAGATGCCTATCACCTTTCAGGAAAGTACAAAGATTTTCCGATTTTTTCTTAGGAACTGGGGATGAATGCCAAATATCTTTCTGTGGTGCCACAATGGTTATCATCTGTTTCCAGTAGAATGGAGACAGAAGGTTGGAAACTCATTTGTTCATTCTTACACTCTTATTGAGGGTCCAAGAACAAGGACAGATGACACCAGCATTACCATCCTCAATCTAATTTGTAAATCTCCAGAACTGCAATTAATCTTTATTCAACACAGTGAGAATAGTATTTCTTCTAGACACCTCAGTCATATTCAAAGTAAGCATTCACTCATACCTATTTCATGCCAGTATTGTGTTAGGAAGATTTCAGAACTGTAATGCAGAATAAAATTTAATTTCTGTCTTCTGAGACCTCTGAGTTAAGTGGAAGAGACAAGTAGCACCATACATAGAGGTAAGAATAGGAGAAAATATAGAGGAAGTTCCTTCACTGAGCTGTGGGCAAAGACATTCCCAAAGAAGTCTCCTATAGAAAGGAATGCTGATACTGTGTGACTTATGGTGCAGCAGCCAAGAAAAGGGAGGGGACTTATGTCTGAGTGCACATAAATTATAAACAATGCCAAATAGAATTGAGCAATGCCAATGCTGGAAGAAATCTGATACATCCTTTCCAATATGCCACTGAGTCATTCTGAATGTTGTCCAAGGTCGAATAGCATCCAAATTAACTACAATTATAAGCTTCAAGTGGAAGTTTGTGTCCTTTGACCAATTTCACTTGTTTCTGCCCCCATTGTCTTTGGTAACCTCTGATCACTGGTTTGTTTCTGAGTTCAACCCCTTTTTTATTTATTTATTTTTTCAGTGTCAGGCATCACAGCTAAGGTATTATGCATACAAGTCAAGTGCTCTGCTGTTGAGCTACAAACCCCAGCCCTGAGTTCATCTTTTTCAGATTCCATATACAGGTCAAATCATGTAGAGTTTACCTTTCTCCATGTAACTTATTTTGCTTAGCTCGATATCCTCAAGGTCCTTATTTCTCATGACTAAACAATATTTGAATATGTGTGCATCACATTTTATGTATTCATTTAGCCATAGACACTAATTATAGTCATCGTTTTGTACCATATGTATTTGCATAAGATCATCGTATTTTATACCTTACATTTGCATAATGTTATATATTGATTATACTCAACATAGCTTAAAAATAAAGTTAAAATTTATTTAGCAATTTTTAAAAGTTTAAATGCAAAAATATACAATTAGACAAACTACTTGCCCACATATACATTTCATTAAAATACACTTGTGCTTCAAGAAAGTGATTTTTATTTTTATTGTTTTGCTTTTTGGGTCACACCTGGCGATGCACAGGGATTACTCCTGGCTCTGCACTCAGGAATTACCCCTGGTGGTACTCAGGGGACCATATGGGATGCTGGGAATTGAACCTGGGTCAGCCACGTGCATGGCAAACACACTATCCACTGTGCTATAGCTCCAGCCTCAAGAAAGTGATTTTTGTCTGTCTCGGTCATAGAGTATTTGGCCATCTTGAACTTCCCATTACAAGGGTAGCTATAATTTACTGACCATTTATAATCTGTTTTCTGTGAGTCCCTTTACATGTGTTTCCTTATGAAATATTTGGGATGGAAACAACTATAATACTAAGTGTGTTACCACTGTGACTCTGCATCCATATTTGCTTGCTCAATTCTATCTGAGGCTGGGTGGAACACAAAATACAAAGTCCATTTATCTCACTAATACCCCAAAATAAGCTTCTTCAAAGTTCTTGTCACAACGTTGTCCAACAAGCAGCACAGTTCAGCAAGGGATCTGATTATAAACATTATAGTAAGGTATTTGTATACACCATGCAATACAATTAGAGGCATGTTATCTGGGAATTCAGAAGAGGTAAAGACAAGAATACATTCCTAATGAGCCCCAGCTAGATAGATGACAAGTTTCATAAGAGCAGGGACTGGGATCAGTCTTGTTTTCCATTCTCTCTCTTTTTCCCCAGCAAAAAGAAGAATGTCAATAAATATCTGTGAAATAAATGAATGAGTATATTTTATAAGTGAGGAAAGAGAGGCCCAAGGAGGGAAGTGATTGGATTTAACCAACATTCCAGTAGAAATCTGAATCCAGGTCTCCAAACTCCTAATCCAATGCACATCACAGTGGATCAACTACCAAAGCTTCAGTAAACTGTTCCAAGAATGTGGGGCTTACTGCTTCCTAACTAGGCTGGATAAACTTATAACAACATACATCCTGGCATTGGACATGGCTGACTGTATAATTAGCTTATTTCCTACCCATATGGAGCAGCTCAGCTCCTGTGCCTCAGTGGGGAATTCCTCGTATGTTGCTAGGGCCGCCTTCTGGGATTACATCTTCAGAGGTGTGCAGGAGGAGGAGTTGGCTGTACTGATAAATGAATCAGAGAGACAGGAGGAAAGCTGGCAGAGTCCCCACAGATGAGATGGATGGGGGCTGAATCGTGCTCAGGGCTGCTCTCCTGTTTCTGCCTCTTCTCCCTCTGACCTGAAGCGGATCCAGTGGGAAAATAGTGCCTGCTTCTCCAGGACTTATTGCTTAGTCATAAATCTCCATCTCGGGGGCTGGGTGTGTCTGTGTGTGTATGGAGCTGAGGGGGGGTGTGCATGCATGCGTGTGCATGGGTGTTCGTGGGAGCATGGGGTCGATGGGGAGGGCTGAAGGGGAGCAGCACAGAGCGAGGGAGGGAGAGAATAAGAGCTGGAGGAGTATGGGAGGAGGAAAGCAAAGGAGACAAAGATGTCTGATAAAAGTTGAAGGGCCAGCAAAGCCTCTTTAACTCGGGTTTCATAAGTCGAGAAATATTTTATCACCTTTGTGATTCAAACCTCTGAAAATCAATAGGGCTTGAGAGTTGCTATATTGATCTGAAAGCCCAAGATGTATTGAAATATTCATGGCTGGGTGTATGTGTTCAGAGCAGCCCTGGGGGAGGGGCCTGGTGCAGAGAGAGGAAGATGGGTAGGTAGATTTCTAAGTAAAAGCCATTCGCATTTTCATTAAAAATAGATTAATTCTATTAGTTGGACTAAAACCTCACACTTGAAAGGAAATGAGCTTGTTTGTCAGACAAATAAGCCACTGGCAAACCCAGAAAAAAAAACCATTTATTTATTGCTATTTAATAGCAGAAAAGCCAGGGAGACTTGATAAAATTAGCACAGTATCCCCAGGGGGGCTGCAAGGGGCTGCTTTGTTTGCAAAGGCAATTTGGACACTGCTGCTTTGATCTTCACTTTGAGCATTTGAACAGGCATGTTAGTATCACTCATTTCACAGGAGAATTGGGATTCAAGTTTCCCCAACAATCTAAAAAGCAGTACATTAGAAGGGGGTTGTCTGCCTGTAGTCTCAGAGTCTCAATACCCTTGATACTAATTTGATGTGATGCATTTCACCAGATGTGTCTACCTGAGCGATAGCTGATGCCCAGGAGACTGTGGTCCTGCTTGAGTGTATTAGACTTGGATTTTTCCCCCTTCAAAAATGATTGGATGAAGGCATCCATAATTTAAAATCTGCATATAGATATGACATATGTTACAAATATTTGAGAAAATTCATGCAAGGAATTGAACAACAACAACATATGGGAAATCAGTTCCAAATAACAAGGCAGAATTAAAAATAATCTGTTACCTGTAGCTACCCTCCTCTTCTATTCCACTGCAAATCATAAAGATGCTACCACACACATCTGTTGAAAAAAAAAAAACCCAAAGACCAGTTAAGTGACCTACTGTGAAACAAGCCTTTGGGATTTGAAAGAATGCAAGCTTTTGAGGTTCCAGCAGGACTCATAATTTCCACATTCTTCAGGTGTAAGAATGGTCCTATAAGAAAGGCAGTGGGTGGGCATAACATTGGGTAGGCGGCCATGGTGATCTACCACAACATGTTTCAATAATTCTACACCATTCCAAGAAACATGTAGGAAACAAAAAGTACTATAAGTTCTGTTGTGTACTTCAGTTAAATACCAGATGAATAGAAAAACATCTACAATCCATCTCACTTTCCCTGGGTGCTAGATTAGATCAATCCTCTCACCCTTCCCACCATACTTGTCGCTCTTTGATGTCCACAATATTGCATTCACATTGGCACACAGTTGTAGAAGGCGGTGAGCATTTTTTGCTGAGCTTCTGGGAGAGTTTTTTCTGATGGGAAAAATCAAAAGTCTGCCATAAAGTCAAGTATAGCTATAATTCTGCTGTGTCTTTCAGCAAACACAGCCATCCATCATGGCTGCACACTGCCATGATGCATCACCTTCACCTAGTATTTGCAAAGTGCTTTGTAATCTCCTCCTCCTCACTCCTCCCAGACCATGGGAACATTTTTATTATTGTTCTCATTTAACAGATGAAGGAAGAAGAGCCCAGGGATACTTTTTCTGGCTCTCATTTGAAGAGTCAAGACTAAATCTCCCTTTAATTGCTAAGCAAATGCACCCTTCATTCTCCTCATCCCCAGCCCTTCTCAATGCAGCCCTTCTCAATGCAGGTTTTTGTTACAAGAATTTTTCTCTTCTCTGTGGTTGTTAGAAGTCCATGAGCTGTTCTGGGAACACGGTCTCAGAGATGAACATGAAGTGCAATCCTATCTAACTCAGATCTTTGGAGTGACTGATGCCACCCGTAAACTACTCTATCTCCTCCTATCCTCCCCTTGCCTTTCTTCACAGCTGGTTTAAGGTCAGTTCACCTGTTTTGGAAAAATGGATTGGGCCAGAAAATACTCTGACTCCAATGAGGGAACTCAGAGCATTTTGTCCATCACACAAGAAAAGTTTTGGATATGGAAGTGTTTAAATCAAGCCATTGGCTAATCTGAGTCTTTTGGACTTCTTCTAACAGTGGTTCTGTCTACTTGTCACCAGTCTGTGTCCCTCTAATCAGGCACCTCAGCTTCCATTTCATTTCAGTGGTTATGAGGCCTTGGAGGGACATATACCATGATAACCTCAAACCTGTCACTAATTACTACTTCTGTGTGTAGAACTTCCGTTGCTTTTTTTTTTTGTCAATTACAAGAGTGTTCAGGGCTTTCTCTGTGCTCAGTGATCACTCCTTTTGGACTCTGAGGACCATATGGGGTGCCAAGAATGGAAGCTGGGTTGGCCATATGCAAGGCAAGTGCCCTGCCAGCTGAACTATCTCTCTAGTCCTAGTACTTATGTAATTCTGGGATTTAACTGAGAGTTCATAAATAATAGGTGAACAATTATTCTTAGTGAATATAAAAATATATACACACATATATATATCATGGTAATTTTTCCATACAAAAGGACCCTAAATTCCACTATAACTTTTTGCTCAAAAAGTTAAGAATTATTTATAAACTGTTAACACTAAACAAAAAGGTTTAGTGTTATGTTCATAGGTTCTGTTATGTCACTGTCATTGTCACCCCGTTGCTCATCAATTTGTTCGAGCGGGCACCAATAACGTCTCACATTGTGAAACTTATTGTTACTGTTTTTGGCATATCGAATACACCACGGGTAGCTTGCCAGGCTCTGCCGTGCGGGCGAGGTACTCTCGGTAGCTTGCCGGGCTCCCTGAGAGGGGCAGAGGAACCGAACACAGGTTGGCTTCGTGAAAGGCTAATGCCCTACCGCTGTGCTATTGCTCCAGCCCTCTGTTATGTACTTCAATTAAATACCAGATGAAAAGAAAAACATCTACAATCTACCCTCACTTTCCCCAGGTGCTAGATTAGATCAACTCTCTCACCTTCCCACTGTGTTACCATAATTGTCTTTCTTTGATGTCCACAATATTGCATTCACATGGATGCACAAGTGGAGAAGATGGTGCTTATACTTGGAACACTTCATGACTCAGCCTTTCGATGTCATGTCATATCTCAGTTTCATGTTTGCACTTTTCACTTTTCAGAACAAATTGTGAGTCCTGCAGGCTAATTCACAAGAGTTCCTCATTGCCTGGATGCCCTTCTCATTATTCCTCTTCAAAGATATGATTCAGACATCAGCCCTCTCTCCCCTGAACTCCCAAAGCATTCATTCCTCCCCACCATGGCAACACATGTCATTTCAGTTGGAATTGCCTGTTTATTTGAATTCTCTTCCATTGAATCATGAGTTACTAGAGAGTGAGTTTACATTTTTTAATACTTTTTGCTTGTTTTTTTTTGTATCACAAGCACATAACATGTGCCCCCAAGTAATAGATATTCAGCACATATGATAAAACAAGTTCATGATAGGTGATGGTGAAGAAATTTGATTATGCAAAGTATGATTCTCTCTATAGTACATAGTTAATGAGATGATCAGTGGACTTAAACATGTGACCAGCATGACATTTGGAGATGCTCATTGGGTCTGGTTATGCAACACAAGTTCTTTCTGGTCTGGCTGATGGTAATTCTTCACTCTGGCTTAAATGTTGATGACCATTTCTGGGTCTGAAGATCAGAATCTCTAGGACTGTGGAAAATTTTTTCAAGACTTTCCCCATCAGCTAGACTCTGTATTAGTGTACAATGTCAGTAGTTAGGGATGGCAGAACACTGAGAATGAGCACTGACTGTTGTTGGATAACATTAGGCTGTCCTTGCACCTCCTGCAGGGAGCTTAAGTTTATTGAGCTACTCCCACAACAATGCCCTGAGGCACAGCCAATTCCATTAAGCACTAATAATCCAAATTGCTTTTTCTTTCCTTTATGTCATTTGCATGGTTTATTTAGCAATGTCCTTTATGTGTAGACACAGGAAGACAGTTGATGCTATGCTTTTGTAACATGGGAGTTGATTGATTCCAAATAATATTTACTCCTGGCATCCATCATATTTACTTGACTTAAGCTTCAGTTGCCATTACTTCCTAACATCCCCAAAAGGAGGGTCCTGACAAAGGGATTGGATAGACGCAGGACAAGCGGTAAGCTCCTCTGGCATCAGAAGGGGACAAGCTAAGCACCATAAGTATAACAAGTTAAGAGCATGGTAATGGAACAAATTCTGTCAGTTGGGATGGGAGATGTGTGCCAAAATAGATAATGGACCAAATATGATGGCCTCTTAGTGTCTGTGTTGCAAGCCATGTTGCCCAAGAGTAGAGAGAGTATGGGGAATATCATCTGCCATGGAGGTAGGGGAAAGGTGGGAAAGGGGGGTATACCAGGGATATTGGTGTTGGGGAATGTGCACTGGTAGAGGGATGGGTGTTTGATCATTGTGTGATGGTAACCCAAACATGAAAGCTTATAACTATCTCACAGTGATTCAATAAAATTTAAAAAATTAATTTTTTAAAATTCTGTCATGACCCACTCTTGTAGCACTATCATAGCACTGTCATCCCATTGTTCATTGATTTGCTCGAGCAGGCACCAGTAACGTCTCCATGGTGAGACTTGTTCCTGTTTCTGGCATGTCAAATATGCTACAGGTAGCTTGCCAGGCTCTGCCGTGCGGGCAGGATACTCTCGATAGCTTGCTGGGCTCTCCAAAAGGGATGGAGGAATCGAACCCAGGTCGGCTATGTACAAGACAAATGCCCTACCCACTGTGCTATTGCTCCAGTCTGTCATGACCCAAAAAGAAGTAATTGAATAAGGACCCTGCTGGGGTTAGGAAAGACTAACCTGGCCTGAGGACTGTAGTCTGGGATATATAGCCAGATATCCCCAGGAAGAGCCAACCTTTAAGCTCTTACAGTGTTCATACAGAATAACTAGAAATATTATAAGAAGTGAATTTATTGTGATAGTTTAAATGGATTACTAACTGAGTAAAGGAGAAAGCAATACACCCTACATGGAATCCTGCCCTTGAGCGGATCTCCTAGTATCTGTAGTGCTGAACCCTCAGATGAGATTTTGTCCTTGAGTTAATCTCCTAGAATTTCTGCTGAAGGAGTGGCTTTTCCTCTGTTTGTTGCTTTGACTATGTTCAACCCCACCTATATGTACCCCACCTTTCATGATTGCTCTGTAACTATGCTATAAGGGGAAAGAAAGGGACCTTGAGGACTGTAGAGGACTTTGAGGTCTACGAGGAGATGAGGATGATGGAACTATGATGACTGGAACTATGATGACTGGAACTATGTCCAAAACTACAACTACAATTGTGCTGTAAGGGACAGATCAGACTACACTGGGAAGAAAGAGAAATAAACTGACTACCAACTAGCCCTGTTTCTCCATTCTGGTCCTTCCTCCATCCATTCATCTGTAGCTATGGGCTCGCCTTCTTCTGAAACTCACACACTGCTACTTCCAATTTGAGTTTTGTTTATCCTTCCAGAGCTATCTCATTTCCTCTTTCAAATCCATATATGGCGTCTCATGAATATTAGAATAGCACAGCAGTTGGGCGTTCGCCTTTCACACGGCTGACCTGTGTTTGATTCCTCCGCCCCCTTGGAGAGCCCGGCAAGCTACTGAGAGTGTGGAGCCTGCACTGCAGAGCCTGGCAAGCTATCCGTGCATATTGGATATGCCAAAAACAGTAACAATAAGTCTCTCAATGAGAGATGTTACTGGTGCCCGCTCGAACAAATCGATGAGCAATGGGATGACAGCGACAGTGACTGTTTTTTAAAGACAATGGACTAGGCATACTATGTGAGTTAATCACCAGTCCACTGATACCTAGATTTTTTTTTCATGCAATGGAGATCATTTACAATTTGCAGAAAACATAAAGGACACAAGCAAATTATTCATTGTACATTTTGTTTCTCTCATTTACCCAGGTCGTAACCTGGGAGAACATACAAGGACAGAGAAACAGTCTTATTAATCCCCTATCCTGAGCATCAGCTTGCAGCCCTTCATGGTCACAGGACCTCAACTCAGTGGTATACACACTCCCAGAGACACTACTCCAGGAAGACAGTTTATTGAAAATCATGTCAAATTTTAGTATGCTTTAGACTGACTTTAAACAAGAAGGATTACCGTGTACTCTGTCTACTGTGTACTGTAGCCCTGTAGCACTGTTGTCCCATTGTTTATCTATTTGCTCGAGCAGGCACTAATAACGTCTTCATTGTGAGACTTGTTGTTACTGTTTTTGGCATATCGAATACTCCACGGGTCTACTGTATACACCCTATCAAAAACTTTATATGTATTAGCTTATTTATTCTATACAAAGCCCTGTGGGTTAAATGTTGTTATTTTTATTTTATAGATAATAAAACAAATTTCCTGGGCCAAGGACCAATGGTCAGTATTTGCCTGAAGGCTGGTCAGATTCCAAAGTCCACATTTTCCTGCTAAGGGGGCAGCATAACATAATTTTGGGCAGCCTAAGATCTAGCTTTAGGCTGTATGAACCACTAGTTATGTCATATTGGTTGTATTTCTTACTTTCTTAGTCCCTCTAATTCCTCAGTAAATAATACCTATCTCTAAATATTATTAGGATTAAGTAAGTTAGTCTACATACCACTCTAGGACTCACCATAGTTCTCCAGTTATTATGATACACACCTGGGGATCTGGTGGCCAAATTTTCTAACCAAATCTTTTAAATATTGGTCTGGTAACAGTCTAACAAATGAAACTGAATTTAGGGGTTAACCTGGATAAGATTCCAGATGATTCAAATCTTTCCTGGGTCCTGAAAGAGAAAAATATATTTCTGGTTTAAAAATCATTGATTGGCATTTTTCTTCCACTTGCGACACATTCCATATATTAACTTTTTAAGCTACAGAAAAGCATTAGGATAATAACTTGACGAGGTTTTCTTTCCTATGCTAACCTCTAAATCCCTTTCCTCATCAGTATGCTGGTAGGCATATCTATTTAATATGTATTTTTTTTCTTTTTTTTTCCCAGTGCTTCTTCCTAACACTGAGATTGATTATGCTGTGTTTTCATTAAGAATATTTTTTCCATTTGCCAGTCAAAAAAACTTCTCAGTGTGATGGAATCATTTCCTGAAGAATGGAGGTCTTTCTATTTGCAGCCAGTCACAAGTTCAGACACAAATAAGAATTAACTTCCAACCACTTTTTCCTTGAACATAAATAGGAAGGTCAAAAGAGTGACCCAGAGACAACTTCCTGCTCACTTCTGCATATAAATTCCAAGAATTTTTACAATGTCTTGCAAGTGGGTTTTCCCTTTTGTTTATGCTTTACACTTCTCATAATCTAATTTGGTAAAAAAAAATCAAACATCTTAATAAATATCTCTTGAAAGTCTCGTAAGAATAACATTAAAGGGACTGGAGTGATGATATTGCAGGGAAGTGTTTGCCTTGCATGCTGCCAACCTGAGTTTGCTCCCCAGTGTCCCATTTGGTCCTCTGAGCACCACCAGGAATGATTGTGATTACTGAGTGCAGAGCCAGGAGTAATCCCTCAGCATTGTATAGCACACCCAAAACAAATAAAAAACCCCAATCAAACAAAAAGTATAAAATTAGGGACTCTGCTTGAAAGAGCATGGCACGATGGCTGATTTAATTAGGATGTTTTATTTTTTATGTGAAGATATCACACTTACTTAATACTCTTTTTCTTAAGAATAGTGAGCCACAATCTATAATTGACAAAAAGTAGTCTTTCAGAAGTTCAAATTAGAAGTTTCAGAAGTTCGTAGATCATTTTTCAATGTTGTGGAAAATGATCACAAAACAGAAAAACTTCAAGTTCCAGGAAACAAAAGAAAGGGGCACTCATTACACTGGGAAAAGAAGGAAGACATCTGTGACATTGTTACAAAAAGAAGTATATGTATTTTGTCTTTGTTCCATTTCTGGCTTCGAGTTCCTAAAAGCCCTTGGAATTTCCTAAGTGATAAGACCAATTTTTTTTGTTGTTGTTGTAATATTCAGCCTTTAGTCCTTGGTTCTTGAAATAGCAGCAGAGCTAGAAAGAGGAAGGGAATGACTTATTTTTTATAACAAGCGTTTTAAAAACCACTTCTGAGTTTATGTTAATGAAGTGACTTTTGGGGAAAGCTGTTAAGGATGGCAGCTGGTTTCCAGGGGACCAACCATGATGAAAGAGTTGGAATTTTCTGCCCACCATCAACCTCAAGGCAGGAAGAGGAACTGGAGATGAAGTTCAATCTCCAATGACTACAGGGAGAATCAATCATGCCTAAGGAATGACGCTGCCATAAAAACTTGGGAGGGTAGCTGAGAGCTTCCAATTCAGTGAACCAGAAAGTACCCATGTTCTGAGAAGGTGGCACATCTCAGACGCAGGTGTGTCTCAGGACATCTCAGGACAGACGTAATCATGTTTGGGACCCTTCTAGGCCTTTTCTATGCATTTCTTTTGTGTTTTATTGGCAGGGGGACTGTCTAGGATACCCACCTGATAGTGCTCAGGAGCTATTCCTGGCTGTGTTCAAAGGTCACTTTCCATGGTGTCCAGGGTCAAACTTGGCATTCCCCTGTGGAAATCATGCATTCATCCCACTAAGGAATCTTTCTACACTCATACTTTAAAGTCTGGCTGTTTATTTGTATCCTTTAATATGTTTTGTAATAACTCAACAATCTATTAAATCAGTTTCTTGATTTCTACGAACCACTGCAGCCAGGTAATCAACCCAAAGAAGACATCACGAAAACTTTTGATTTACACTTGGTCAGAAGCACAGACAAACATCTGAATTTGTAATTGGCATCTAAAGAGAAGAAAGTCTTGTAGGGCTGAGTCCTTAACCTGTGGGACCTGGTGCTATCTCTTGGTAATTTCAAAACTGCGTTAAATTTGTGGGGCTCCCTATCAGCTGATAATGAGAATTTCTTGATTGTGTTGAAAAAATTGGAGTTTCATAAGCAAAATAGCTTTCAATGAGTTGGTCTTAAAACATGAGCATAAGTTTGCAACATGGATATAAGAATTAGGAGGCAAATTGGGAAGTGAAAGAAACAAAAGTAGAAATTAAGAAAGTATCATTACTCTAAGCACCGTACCACTGTATCACTGTCATCCTGTTCTTCATCGATTTGCTTGAGCGGGCAACAGTAACATCTCTATTGTGAGACTTGTTGTTACTGTTTTTGGCATATCCAATATGCCACAGGTAGCTTGCCAGGCTCTGCTATGCAGGCGAGATATTCTCAGCAGCTTGCCGGGCTCTCTGAGAGGGATGGAGGAATCGAATCCAGATCAGCCACATGCAAGCCAAACGCCCTACCGCTGTGCTACCATTGCAGCCACTCTAAGCAGAATATAAAATAATTATATAACACTGGCTTACCTATATGCTAAGCAGAATAGACACCTGTTTTTATTTCTAGTATTATAGAATTTTAGGAGCATAGATTAATTACTCTACATATGTACAGAATTTATTGTACACACCCACCAAAATTTTAGAGTTATTTCACCAACAAAACAAACTCTCTGCTGTCCCTCAGGTAAGCACTACGGTTTTTAAAAATTACATGGAGGGACTGGAGCGATAGCATAGCGGGTAGGGCGTTTGCCTTGCATGCGGCTGACCCGGGTTCGATCCCCGGCATCCCATATGGTCCCCCAAGCACCGCCAGGAGTATTCCTGAGTGCAAAGCCAGGAGTAACCCCTGAGCATCGCTGGGTGTGACCCAAAAAGCAAAAAAAAAAAAATTACATGGAGTAAATTTTGTTCTTGCTGTTTTGTCCATAGTTTGCTTTAGTTAATTATATTCCACGTATGAATGAAATAATCTCTAATTGTCATTTATTTCATTTAATTATTTCACTTAGTTTAATCATATCAGATCCATCCATTTTATTACAAAGAGCACAATTTTATATTTTTAAAAGCATATAATTCCTTTGAAAGACTATTTCTATGTCCCCGGGAATAGATGCCCAAAAGTAGAATTGCTGGGTCATACAGCAATCTATCCACAGGACATAAAAGCACTCTCTCAAAAGGACCTATGTACACCATTATTCATCGCTGCACTCAGTACAATATCTAAGCTTTGGAATCAACCTAGGTGTCCAATGACAGATGAATGGGTTATGAAGATGTGATCTATATATATGTATGTACATATATATGTATATACATACATACACACACACTGTATTTGGCATATCGAATACACCACGAAGAGCTTGCCAGGCTCTGCCATGCGGGCAGGATGCTCTCGGTACCTTGCCAGGTTCTCTGAGAGAGAGAACTAGGCTTCCAGGAATGTTGTTTTATAGTCTCTGGATCTTGGTCATTGATGGGATTACACGGCACTTGGGGCAGTTTGTGGGTATGGCTGCCAAGCTACTGGAAAATAGGGGGTTTGGGTGGAGGAGGCCCAGTCCCGATCTGAGCAGGCTTGAAGATCTCAGCCCTGGGTCCCGCACACTTGGGTTCCTCTGCCGGTTCCTTCATGCATGCCTCCAATGCAGCACTGCTGGGAAGAACAATTAAAGAGAGGCTGCTAGAATATCAGAGCTAGGATGAATGGACACGTTACTGGTGCCCGCTCAAGAAAATCAATGATCAATGGGATGACAGTGATACAGTGAGATATATATATATACACACAATGGAATACTATGCAGCTATAAGAAATGATGAAGTAACGCAATTTTCTGGAACAGGTTGAGACTGGAAGATACCATGCTAAATAAAGTAAACCAGAAAAAGATAAACACAAGATGATCTCACTTATCTACTGAATATTGATACTGGATGAAGAAATGCATTGTAGTAAAAGGGGGATGCTTAAGTCATCCTCGACTCCAGTGTTTAAAAAGGAGACAGAGAAGGAAAGAAATCAAGTAGCAGGAAGAGACAAAAACTAATGTGTTAACTGGCACCAGGGCTTCAGTTATCTCAGTGATATGAGTGAGGGGTATAGCCATACACTCAAAACACAGATGCAACAGAACTGAAAACATGAGATGCAAGCAGCAACTACTGAAACTTAATTATGTGTCTGTCAAGTTGACAGGTGGGATGGGTAGAGAATCTGGGAACATTGGATTGACATTGGTGGAGGGATTGGTGTTGAATTATTGTATGACCAAACTACAATTATCAGTGACTTTGTAAATCATGACTCTTTAATTAGAAAAATATTTAAGTATAGGATTCTTGGGGCTGAAGCTATAATACAGCAGGGAGGGTGGCTTGCATACTTGATTTCAATCCCTGCCACCTCATATGGTCTCCTGAGAATGGCTAGGATTGCTCCGTGAATGCAGAGACAGGAATAAGCCCTGAGCATTGCTGGGTGAGTGGTTTCCCAAAAACCAAACAAATAAGAAACAAAAGTTTAAAAGATAAAAACTATAGTATTCTATTGCATATATAGACCAGGCTTCATCAAGTATATTTAGGTGGACAACGTGGTGTGGGTTCCAAGGTTGAGACATAATTTTCTCTTTAAAATCATTTCCTTAAATGAGAGTAATAGACTAGGATAGTATTACTTAAGGAAATTATGTACAGATTCCATATAATAGGAGAAAATATACTTACATGTTTTTCTTATGAAAAACAAACAAAAAACTAGATACAATTTTAGAAGTACTTCTTTATGTCTTTTTGCAAAATGAATAGGATACTAATGGTTATAAGATACATTAATTTTTAAAAGGTAAGGCTATTTGTCAAAAACCTAGTTTCTATCCCTAACACAAATGGGCGATGAACGTTACAAACCTTTGATGTCTGATATATTTATACATCTGTGCTTTAGGTGATGACAACAACCTCATATCACGTTTTTTCTTTCAAAATTACTGGAAATGTTTGTCCATGCGGTGCAGAAGGATGGTATTTTAATCCTGACTTTATGAAATGCGTGACTCATTTATTAAACCTAACTGTTCTTTTTCATTAGGCATCTGTGATCATATGTCATTTCCATGATATCAAATCAAAGTCTTAATATATTTTAAAAAATATCTTCAGAACAAAAAAATCATAGCGTATGAAAATGTCTTTCAATTGTAAATTATCACTGGGAACTAAGTCGTCATTTTTAACTGTTGAAGAATTTAGTGTGAAGACAATGAAGAACCCGGTTGGTAACTGTCATTATGATGTTCGGGGCTGTCAACATACTGCCAGGCAGACCAGTGAAGGAGCAGCTGCCTTTTGATGGTCCCCACACAGACAGTCCTAGAATCACACGGCCTCTATATCTGCATCCAGGTGCTCTGAATGTATATATAATCCCACCGAACTAAAAAGAGAAATGAAGTCCCATAAAGATCTCATATCCTAAAAATAGGCTTGTGTATTCTAGGAATCTTTTGATTCCAGTTTGCATTAAGCTGGATCAGATGATCTTGAAGATCTCCCCCCACTCTGGAGTTATCCCATTCATCAGGAATAAACAATTTCCAAACCCAGACAAGTAGGATGAGTTCTTACACAAACTGTAAGGTTACTCCAATTTGTCTTCTCTGCTTCCATCTCCCCTTTCATGTCCACGTCTTTTGCATTCCAGGAATCTCAGAACTGTCTTCACAGGACCTGCCTTTGGAAAGAAACGGGCTCTTGGCCCTTCATGTATGGATGTGGATTTAATTCACTCCACATCTTCCAAAGGTGATACTCATTAAGCGTGACCCTTGTGTTTTTAGTATTACTTCTCCGTCTTTTTTTAAAAAAAATTTTTTGAGCTCCTATAGGTATTACAGATATCAACAAATATGTGGAGGAGAAAATTATTCGGTGGGGAAAGGCAGGGGCTTGGAGGCAAACCAGCAAGGTGGCGAGGCCTGGGGCTATGCACACCCTGAACATCTGGAGCCTGAATCACTGGAGTGATGACAGCAAGAGTTGCACAATTATAAACTGGGCAGATTTGAAAATTGATCCTGAATCCTACAACCGCTAATTTTCCTGATCCCCTCTGGCAATCGTCCTTTAAACCATTCAGGGCTTTAAAATATGAAAATAATGAACTCCTGGAACACACCCCCCCCCCACCTTTCCTTTTTACTTCCCTTTCCTCCTGCTTCCAATCCCCTCCTTATAAAAACCCTTCTGGTGAGCTCTCTAGATTAAAATTACACTTTCCAACCTCTCAAGTTCAAGAAGAATTGTTTGCCCCCCCACAATTGCTGCTAAACTATAATTGCCTCCTGTATCTTTGGACCCCGTTTTGAATAAGTGGTGTGAGATTTGCCACTTTGGCTAATCCTCAGGAATCTGACCTGTCATTATACAAACTACTAAAAATATCAGCTTGCACTTCACAGTTCCCATTTTGGTTTCAAATAATTCCTCTTCAATGTGTTTTATTTGAACCTGCTAACCTGCTTTGAAGGGGAAAAAAATGACTAGCTAGCGTTGCCTGTCCTCTGCTGTGTTTTCTTACTTTTCAGAAGGCCTCAAATGAAAATACTGGTCTCTGGGTAGTTGAATAAAAATGGGAAAAGTTAAATAGGAGAAGAATTATTGACAAACATATTTCCCTTTGGTCTCTACAACCGCAGCAGAGAATTAATTTTTCCCTGTCTTCTCATCTTTAGGACACTCTGCAAAGAGCACAGCGAGAGAGTTCAGCATCTCTCTAGTAAATGCTGCTCACCGACACCCATGGCACTAGCTGTGGGGAGTGGGTATAGGGTGGCTAATGCCCGTGCTCAGGGAAGGTGGGGTGTCTTTGTCGGGGGGAAGGTGTAGGTGGGAATGAGAGGGGACAAGCAGAAGTCTGAAATCATGATGGGTTAGTAGGACAGTTTGCCATGTGAAAAGTCCCCACCTGATGTAGCTGTCCATAGCAGAGGATAAGGCATGCTCTGACTCGGAAGGAGTCGTTCTGTGAGTGGAGTGTGACAATGGCAGGGGGTCACCACAGAGAAGAGCTGTTTGTTACCTTCTCTCTCTCCAGAGCTCTCAGCTGGGCATGTCTGTGGAAGGGCAAGAAGTGGGAAGGGCCCGGCAAGAAATGGTGAATGACTCAGTGGCAAAAATGCCATTCTAAAAGCATGAGGCTAGATCCTCAGTGCTGCCGTGGTCTCAGAGTTTCTGATGTCTGGAACCCCCGACACTGCAACACGGTGTGTGATCTCTGGTGTACAGCCAAGTGTGTGCATAGCCAGGTGGATGCAGGAGCACTGTGATCAGGAAGTTTGACCCCCCAACAAACACATGTTTGAGCACTGAGACTCACAAATATTTCCATGAGTATCATAACTAAAGTGAACACTAAAACTGTGAGCTCCACAAGTGTAGCTTGCAGTAAGCACCTCAGCCAAGTGAGTGAGCATCACAGCTAAGTATGTATAAGTGTGATCCTTGGTCATCATGACAATAAAGCAATAGTGGGAAGGGGAGAAAACAATTAGAAGATAAAGAAAGGAGAAGAAAAAAGAAGGAAAGGAAAGGAAAGGAAAGTAAGGAAGGAAGGAAGGAAGGAGAGGGAGGAAAAGAGAAAAATAGAGAAAGGAAGAAAGAGAAAGAGAGGAAGAGAGGGAGAGAGTAAAGAAGGATAAAAGGAAGAGAGACTGGGAGGAAGGAAGGAAGGAGGAAGGGAGGGAGGGAGGGAGGAGGGAAGGGAGGGAGGAAGGAGGGTGGGAAGGGAGGAAGGAAGGAAGGAAAGAAGGAAGGAAGGAAGGAAGGGAGGAAGGAAGGAGGGTGGGAAGGGAGGAAGGAAGGAAGGAAAGAAGGAAGGAAGGAAAGAAGGAAGGAAGGAAGGAAGGAAGGAAGGAAGGAAGGAAGGAAGGAAGGAAGGAAGGAAGGAAGGAAGGAAGGGAGGAAGGAAGGAAAGAAGGAAGGAAGGAAGGAAGGAAGGAAGGAAGGAAGGAAGGAAGGAAGGAAGGAAGGAAGGAAGGAAGGAAGGAAGGAAGGAGAAAAATGGAGAAAGAAAGAAAGAGAAAGAGGAAGGGAGGGAGTAAAGAAGGAAAGAAGGAAGAGAGAATGGTAGGAAGGAAGGAAGGAAGGAAGGAAGGAAGGAAGGAAGGAAGGAAGGAAGGAAGGAAGGAAGGAAGGAAGGAAGGAAGGAAGGAAGGAAGGAAGGAAGGAAGGAAGGAAGGAAGGGAGGAAGGGAGGGGGGAAGGGAGGGAGAAAGAAAAAAGAGGAGTGGAAGGAGGAAGGAAATGGAAGGAAGTGGGAGTACTCCATGTTGCCCTGAAGTACCTCATCGAAGGAGTCCAGAACTGGACTCTGTTTCCCCAAGGGCCTTACAGGTAACTTACTGTGTGGATCAATTAACCATACATCCACTAATCTCCACATTAGTATGGAAAAAGCTGCTCCAGCTGGTCTTAGGTAACACACCAGACTCACTGACTCCTGTGACTTTTCTGGATCAGGCCACTCTGAAGTCCTGAGATGTGTTTCAAAGGTAAAACTTCTGTGTGTCCCTGACTCTCTCCATGCCTGCAGCCGCCTCTCACAGGGCACACCACTTAGCATCCAGGTGCAACCCCGGTGGTTGAAGTCCTGATAGGCAAATCTTGAGAGGGCTGACCCCCTTTTTCAAGTCCATCCCTTCTAGATGGACCTTTTGGGGGATTGTCTGCATGGGTAGAAAGGTCTGGTGTTTTTCTCATTTGTGTTCTTTTTTTTTTAAAAAAGTCTCCAAAAATCTTCACACTGGAATAAATGTAAACATATCGTAAATAAAAGGAATTTTTAAAAGTAACCGAAGTCAGGCAATATCAGAGAGATGTTTAAAATTGTATACCAACCAATTGGATCGCCTAAATGTAATGAACAAATTTCTAGAAACAGCCACCAAGACTGAATAAATAAATAATAACTTTAAACAGAAAATAAGTAAGGAGATTGAACCAGTAATCAAAACCCTTCTCACATGGCCTGGGGATATGACTCAATGGTTGAGTGTCTGCCCTCTACACATAAGGCCACAAATTTAATCCCCAGCACCTACCCATATTACCAAGGACAATCCCATGCAATTTCCCTGCCATCCTGGAACAGTGAAATTTGTAGTCCCACCACCAAGCACTGTAACAACAGCAAGGAAAAATAAGCTAAAAACTAAAGAACCTCCTAACAAAGACAAACCCAGGGGCTGGAATGATAGCACAGCAGGTAGGGCATTTCCCTTGCACACGGCCAACCAGGGTTCGATTCCCAGCATCCCATAGGATCCCCCAGCACTGCCAGGAGTAATTCCTGAGTGCAGAGCCAAGAGTAACCCTCTGCATCATTGGGTATGACCCGAAAAGGAAAAAAAAAAACAAAGACAAACTCAAATGATATGGTTGTGTCAATGCCTTCTACTAACCATTTAAAGACACATCAATGACAGGCTTCCTCAAACACTTCTTAAAAATGGAGGAGGAAGGAACAACTACCAAATCTATTCCATGAGGCTAACATTACCCTGAGTGATGCATCATCTCATACCAGAGAGACGGGCACAAGTCAAAAATGAGCAAAACTGAGGAGTTTGGACAGGGTGTGGGAAAAGGGAATCTTCCCTTTGTAGAAAAAAATATGGGTACTCCTCAAAAACCTTTGGAAATATAATTTTAAAAACTAACATGAAAACATAACATCATTTATTTTCTACTTTTATGTGCAAAAATAAAATATTCACGTATCAAAATCACTTCACTGAGGTAAGATCAGTTTCCTTAATAAATGATACCTTGGCTAAAGAGATACAGGAGGTAAGGCATTTGCCTTGCACATGGCCAACCCAAAATCAATCCCCAGCATCATATATACTTCCCCGAGCAACACCAGAGTTCACTTCTGAGCACAGAGACAATAATGGCTATGCTCACTACTGGTCAGGGCCCGAAAGTTAATAAATAAATTTTATCAAGAAAATAAGGTATCAACATGCAATGAGAAGCACAACCTATCTTTATCTTATGCCATTAATTGAAATTAACTGAAAAAGGAGATTAAAGACCTAAATATAACACCCAGGAAGCTTCATTAAAAATACCAGGCAATCATTTATTGACTATGACTCAAAGAACATGGGCAACAAATGAAATAAATTGACAAACATGATTATATAAAACTACATTGTGTATACAAACGTATACAACCAATACAGTGTAAAGACTAAAATCAGAATTGGAAAACATTTGCAAGCTATATATCTGATTAATGGTTGATACCAGAATTATATAAAGAATTTGTCAAAACAACAACAAAATGAATCTAATTTAAAAAAATAGATAAAAGACCAAGACATAAAAATGTACAAAAGGCATATGAAAAAATGCTCTGCATCACTAATGATCAGGAAAAATCAAATCAGTGATCCATCATCTCACACCAGAGAGACGGGCACAAGTCAAAAATGAGCAAGGCCAAAGAGTTTGGACAGGGTTGTGGGAAAAGGGGACCTTCCCTTTTTAGAAAAAAATATGGGTACTCCTCAAAAAACTAGAAGTTGATCTAACATATGACAAAGGAAGTTCACCACTTGGAACATACCTTAAGAGCCTAAAAAACTTTTCAGAAAAGACATTTGCACTCCTATGTTCATTGTAGCACTAGACACAATAATCAAAATCTGGAAACAACCAGAGTGTCCAAGAACAGATGATTGGATAAAGAAACTATGGTAAATCTACATAATGAAATAGTATTCAGCGGTTTTGAAAAGATGAAGTCATGCAACTTGTTGCTACATAAATGGATCTGGAGCTTATCATGCCAAGAAAGTTAGTCAGGAGAGGGACAGAATGATTTCTCCTACAGATGGGGCATAAGGAGCAGCATAGTAGGGAAATAACAAATGCTCAGATTTAACAGAAGCTGAGCACTTGAGAACTGGTCTTTAATAGGAAGCTTCCTGTGGGTGGGGGGTGGGAGTAGCTTGGGCGTGGGGGTGGGGAGGAGAAGGAAGAGGGGACATTGTAACAACAATAGAGGGAAGTGCCCACAGTTGAGCCTGAGGTAGTGCTGGAGAGGGATAAAGTGTTACACATGAATCTTATTAGTAGCACTATTGTTATCCACAGGGCCTAAAATTTAAAACAAAGTGTGATGTCATAGAGGCAGGCAGGTGGATGAGAAGGAAATGGGCACATTGATGAAGGGAAGTAAACACTGGTGGAGCGACTGTTATTGGAGTGTTATACACCTGAAAATTACGAATATCTTTGTAAATCAGGTGCCACACTAAAAAATTCACTATATTACTGTCATCCCGCTGTTCATCGATTTGCTCAAGCAGGCACCAGTAACGTCTCCCTTGTGAGACTTATTGTTACTGTTTTTTGGCAATAAAAAATGGATGAAAGGTTTCAAGTGAAAGTATTCCATCCTCTATTTGTATAAACCACATTTTATTATCTGTCTGTCTGCAGTCGGTGCACAAGTTGCTCCCACCTTTTGGCCACTGTCAATAGTGCTATAAATATATAGTTGTATAAATATTTCTTTGAGCCTTGATTTTAATTCACTTGGGTGTATTCCCAACAGTAGAATTGCTGAATGACATTCAAACTTCAAACTTCTCTTTTTAACTCTGGTGCCTCCCTTGGGGTCTCTTGGACATTATTCGCGCACCCCTCTGTGCATATTCCTTTATTCCTCCTAGGGATCAGACTGCACATCCAACCATACTAATAGCATGACTCCATAATAATCTTGAAACTACTGGCCAGCGATTTTTATCTGGTCTCTCAAGTTTTACTGTCTCCCCATCATGATCTGAAGACCAGGATTTGGCAGGCTTTATTACCCTTCCACTTTTCCAGTCCAAGAATCCTGTCTTCATTACATACACAGTTATACAAAAATTCTAATACCTGGAGCTGTAGGAGAAAACCCAGTTGGATTGAGTGCATATATTTTACATGTGTGAGTTCCTGTATTTGATCCCTGACAATGCCTGGTTCCTACTGCCTCACTGAACCGAACACTGTCAAGAATGGGCCCCACCGCTCAACACCTTTATTGCAAACCACAACACCTAATCAGAGAGAGAGAACGAAAGGGAATACCCTGCCATAGTGGCAGTTTGGGGTGGGGGGAGACGGGACTGGGGAGGGTGGGAGGGACGCTGGGTTTACTGGTGGTGGAGAATGGGCACTGGTGAAGGGATGGGTTCTCGAACTTTGTATGGGGGAAACATGAGCACAAAAATGTATAAATCTGTAACTGTACCCTCACGGTGATTCACTAATTAAAAATTTTTTAAAAAAAGTTAAAAAAAAAAGAATGGGCCCCACTCTTATTTCCCAGGAAAATTAGCTAGATATACTGAAAATTAGAGATATACTGTGCAACGACTATAGATTTTTTAATATATGTAAACTCACACAAACTCTACCCTGTCTACTATGAAGTACTTTTATTAATATCTTTTATCTATGAGAGGATTTATATTTGGAGTGCTTAAATAACTTGACCAAGATCACCCCGATAACTTAATGCCTTGCCCTTGATCATAAAGCATTAATGCAAGAATAATCGTATTTTGGCTAAAAAAATAACTCATTTCTATTAAATATTTATCCTATCATATAAACTTAAAGTGGTCTGCACTCATTAAAGGAGATAATCTAGCCAGAATATCCCAAACATTTTACAATGTTTTCTAGAATGTTCTCTTGAAAAGGGATTTGCCACCATTTGCTTACATTCTCATAAGAAAGTACAATTGTTTTTTCTTTTACATTTTCAGAAGTTCAATGACTTAAAAAAGTGGAACAGATAAAATGGAGTTTTTCTTGTTTTTTTTAATGGTTTTTCTTAATTTTTCATTTACTATAATCAATAATTAGGAAAAACATATTATTATAATACAGCTTGTATATAGGGCATTTTAATAAAGTTTTATACTCTTTGCCTTTATTCTTTGGCCATTTTTATATCTCATAATAAAGATTATTATGCAAAATAAATAATTAAAATTTAGGATACATGCCCTATTTTATAGTGTAATTTGGGAATACTAATATGAATTATGATATGATTAACATTCACTGAATGTTCAGTATGCTTGAAGTATGAATCTTAAGTTCATTTGATATTTTTTTAAAGTTCTACTAAGTAGTTGTGATCGTTCTTCCTATTTTACTAATAAGAAAACTGAAGTTTTGAACTGGTGAGATAGTGCAGGGGCTAAGGCATTTGTCTTGCACCTGTCTTGCATCAACCCCAGCTGGATCCTAGGCCCAAAACATATAATTCCCTGTACAATGCAGGAGTGATCTGAGCACACAGCCAGAGACAGGCCTTGAGAACCAGTAGCATGTGTTCCAAAACCCAAAAGAATTAAAGAAAACTGAAATTTTAAGAGACCTACCAGCTTGAGGTAAATAAACAGTTGAGATAAGATTTAAACCAAGGTAGGGGCTGGAGTGATAGCACAGCGGGTAGGGCGTTTGCCTTGCACGCGGCCGACCCGGGTTCAAGTCCCAGCATCCCATGTGGTCCCCTGAGCACCGCCAGGACTAATTCCTGAGTGCAGAACCAGGAGTAACCCCTGTGCATCGCCAGGTGTGACCCAAAAACCAAAAAAAAAAAAAAAGATTTAAACCAAGGTAGACAGGTTTTCCTATACAGGTTCTTCACCACTTCATGACAAAATATGAGTGTACTTATTTTTTGAAAAGTCAAATGTGTCCTGACCAGTTCTCAATCAACACACACACACACACACACACACACACACACACAGAGATTCTATTTTTCTATTTAACTCTATTCAAAAAGGGTAAAAGTCATGAGAATAAAATATTGCTTTTTGCAACTTGGAAACTACTAAAAATGGATTCCAAAATTCCCCTGAAAAGTTAAGGGATTGTGCAAATGCTAGTATTACTAATTTTATTGGCTTAAAATACCATTCTTTTTTATTAGTCCCTGAGTGGATGATACGATGATCCAAATTCAGAACTGGATTTACGTTGCCCAAATACTGTTCAGCATGCAGTTCTTTTGGAATGTCTGACATTATTTTTCCTAACATCTCCAAAACTAAAAAACTTAGATTCTATGATGTCAGATAAAGGATGATGCTAGTAAAAGGGGAAAAGATTTATAATTATTTTCAAAACTAAAAAAAAATAATCCTCAGCCAAACCATCTACTGTACTAAATTGAGATAACTTTGACTTTGGTACTTTTCGCAATTCTTCCCCAAATGTTGATAATATACAAAGGGATATGACATGTCTCCCAGGCCTATTTCCAAAGATGAGTTCCAACAGTAAGTGTATCCAGTAAGGATCAAGATGGTATCCACATATGGTTTGCCCTTGTATATTCACGGAGTTGTCAGTACCCACTCAAGAGTGTTCTATCTATCTATCCATCCACCCATCTTTCTATATTTGGGTTTTGAGCCACATCAGGAGGACTCACGGCTTAGTCCTAGCTCTGCACTCAGGGATCTCTCCTAGAGGGGTTCAGGAAACTTCATGTGGTATTCCTGGGGGCGACCACCTGTGGTGCTGGGGATAGAACCTGACTCAACTGTATGCAAGGCAAAAGTCCTATCCAGTATGCTATCTCTCTGGCTCCTCTCCAGCATACATTTTTTTTTGTCAAAAAAAGGATACAGAGTACAAAAATATAAACCTATTCTATTTGTCCTCAAGTAGCCCCATTCTGTTTTAATTCAGTCATGCCACCCTCTTATAGGGAACTTGGCAAATCATCAACGGTATTCAATATTAGAGTCAGAGTAGCCAGATGATTTGGTGGACTTCCATCCTACCCCCACTCCTCAATATTTAACATCCTGGGTTACAGGCCAGCTAATGGTGCTTGTGTTAGAAACAGCCAGGACAAAGGTCAGCTGGTGAGGAATGTCCCTAGGACCTCACTTAGCCAGCTCTGCGAGGCTGATGCAGAAGGGCGTGATGATGAGAAAGTAAGACTGCAACTGTTTGAGCCCTGTCATCCGAGCCAATGTAAACACAGAACCACAAATACTTCCCCTTCCTCCTCCAGGATCCAAATGTCAATTGCTTCCAGCTTCAAAGTTCTGAATCTCCACCACACCTCCCTTTGATTCAAGCTTGCTTGGAAAGAGATCAACAAGCCTGACTCCATCTGTGTGGTAAAACTGAGGAGATACTAGGCGTGCCCCAAACCTGGATCCCTACAATGTAATGCACCCTAGAGAAAATTCTGGCCATCTTTCAAACGACCACACAAACAACCAATTAGCCTCTGAAAGGCCATCCTCTAGGTGGGCGGAACACAGAACAGATGAGGCTTAGTTCTCAGGCCTGACTGAAGGGGCGTAAAGACACACAAAAGATACCATCATGCTGAATCCAGGGGTTGCTCATATTAAGATTTCACATAAAGGAGCTGTAAGCGTGGGACAACAGTAAACTTATCCCCAGTTTCTTGGTTTAAAGCAATTGATCTAATAACCCCCTCTGACCTATTTGCTTAATGCTTAATCTCTAACTGCTTTTTTTGCATTGCTATGGGTATTATAAAGTTCTGGCACTTTTTTTTGGGCCATTTTAAGGACTTTTATAAGAATCCCTCTGTTACCAGGGGATTCAGTCCAGAACTTGGTGTGTTTTCCACCAAAGACACCACTTTTTCCTTCTCCTCTTCAACAGATGTTGCTCTGTTTGTTAGCTTAACTGATGAGAACACCAAGAGTTTTCAGATGGGTGCTCATTTTGGACAAGTTCTCCTGTTTGTTTTTTAAGTTGTTAAAGTGGTGATGATGGAGAAGGAGGCGGTAAATGGAAAATAGAAGTGTGGAACAAAGCCCTTTCAATTACAGAGTTGGGCTGTTTTAGAATATTCTTAATGGCACCTTGGAAACGGAGACAAAATTCCTCTTTGCATCTACCATCTTCATCTTTAAGCTCAGCTTGATCCAAAGCCATCTTTCCTTCTACAAGTCTAATTCTCGTTTTTGTCGCACTTTTTTTCCCTGGGTTTTAGCTTCCAGACCATGTTTTCATGATACATAATTCCTGTTGAGTTCATAGGTTGGAATTTGACCTCTGGTTTCAGAGGGCTCTGGTTCCTTGGCAAGTAAGAGAGTACGTCTTGTGAGAGCAACTTAGTGAAAACTGATGGTTGTTGTGGCCAACCATTCCCAGATTCCCTACTGATCCGCACGTTAACTCCTCATGGACTTTTTTGGTTCCATTTCAGAAATGAGAAATTGCTTGAACCCATCTTACTTTCATTGGATAACTGAATAACAGTGAGAGGGGAACATACAGAGATTTTAGAGACTGATGGGCTGAGTTCCCACTTTTGTTTTCACTCCCAGTTGGCCATGCGCCATTGGAAACAGGGTCTTCATTTCCTCATCAGTTTGGTGGTAGATCAGCCCAGTTTCTTCAAGAGCTGTAGAAGAGAAGAGTAAGAGGAGAGTCTTTGCTTACTTTTCTTCAATGTTGTATAAGTTTTCCAATGTGCAATCATCCCACCATCCTTCCTCTTTGCTTTCAACATTCCTTCATTTCCCTTTTACTCGGAACTCATTCTTTTACTCACCTTTCATTCAGGCTTGAGCTTATACATTATTTATGAAGAAAGTCTTCTTCGTCCTTTGTTCCCACCCAACATATTCCTTTGAGTACTCCTAGAGTATCTGCATATTTCCATATTTTATGAATTCTTCCTTAATTCATTTTCTGCCCCTGCATTCTGTTTGGAATACCCAATCATTACATTTGGTCATAGTGAGTGTTCTTTGTTTTTTGTTTTTTTTTTTTTTTTTTTGCTTTTTGGGTCACACCTGGCGATGCACAGGGATTACTCCTGGTTCTGCACTCAGGAATTACCCCTGGCTGTGCTCAGGGGACCATATGGGATGCTGGGATTTGAACCTGGGTCGGCCGCGTGCAAGGCAAACGCCTTACCCGCTGTGCTATCTCTCCAGCCCCATAGTGAGTGTTCTTTGGACTGTGACCGTTTCTTCCCTTGATTTTCATGACTATGATAGTTTTAAAAAGTACTGATTAAATACTTTATAAATTGGTCCTCAGTTTGGGTCTACCTGGTATTTTAGTTGCAACTAGGTTGCATTGAAGAGAAGAATTGTTGTCACATCTTTTTCAGGGCATATTATCAGCATTGCCTATTGACCTTGACCATCTAACTTATGAAGTCTTTGCTATCTTTCTTCCTTAATTTTTCCTTTTAAAATAATTTTTATGAAAAATTTTCAATTTAAAATTTCTCCACCTCAGACTGGAGTGATAGCACAGCGGGTAGGGCATTTGCCTTGCACACGACCGACCCGGGTTCGATTCCCAGCATCCCATATAGTCCCCTGAGCACCACCAGGAGTAATTCCTGAGAGAAAAGTCAGGAGTAACCCCTGTGCATCACTAGGTGTGACCCAAAAAAAGCAAAATAAAATTAAATAAAATTTCTCCTCCCCCCACTTTTTCAAGCTCTTAGGTAATGTTACATTTAGGGAGTGAAATAACATTTAAACATTGGTGAAGTCAAGATAAAGATAAAAAATAAAGACCTTAGCCTGCTAGAAGTGCTAAGCTTCTCCTGAATACCACTGGCAGCTTCCCCTTTTATACTAGATGGGGACACCATGTCCTAAACTCTCAAAGGGTTACTTATCCTACAACCTCCCTTTCTTTTCTCCTCTTCTCTCTCTCTTCCTGATTCCTGTGTCTTCATAAAACAATTTGGTCAAGGCAGCATCATGTTATACCTATCCAACTTTGTAATGAAGATCATATTAATTGTATTATTTTCTTCCTTTCCAGATTTTACTCTCTGGAATTCAGTTAATACATATAGTTCATCCCAAAGTAATGGAGGTATATTCCACTTCCTTGAGAAGGCCATTTCTACATAATTTATTTGGAAATCTTTTACATGGGAGAATTACTTCTCTTCTCTCACTTACTCATTTATTTGTATTAAGTATGGAGTTATGGATGTTTATTTTATACTTCAGGTTAGAGTCTAATATTATGCTATTTATTTTGTTGCTCAAATCATATTGGTTTTGGCCTAGGAGATCTTCCAGATTTATTGATGTGTTCCAATGACATAACCCCATTCGTGTGTGTGTGTATGTGTGTGTGTGTGTGTATGTGTGTGTGTGTGTACTTATTTTCTGGTACTACATAATAGTTCAATAGTTCAATCTTGTACATTCCATGCTTTAGTCAATTTAATGCTGGCCCAAAGATATTAGGAGTTGTATTCACTACAAAAAAACAGAATCTGTCCAGTTAGAGTTGGTTGAAAATGCTGAGGCCTTGCCGTGCAGATAGCAGACCTGGGTTTGATTCTCAGTCCCCCATATGATCTATCTCCCTTGTTCTTCAGTAGTGATCCCTAAGTGAAGAGACAGGAGTAAGCCCTGAGCACAACCAAAAGCAAACAAAGCAGAAATAAAGAATAACTTTTAAGAAAGATAGGTAGATAAATAGATTCAAGAATTAAATATTTTACTTAAACATAGTATGTAGCATGATAGCACTGCCCTCCCGTTATTCATCAATGCTCTGGAGCGGTACCAGTAATGTCTCTATCATGAGATTTGTTGTTACTGTTTTTGGCATACCAAATACACCACCAGTAGCTTGCCAGGCTCTGCCGTGCAGGTGGGATATTGTTGGTAGCTTGCCAGGTTCTCCGAGAGGGACGGAAGAATCAAACCCAGGTCGACTGCGTGCAAGCAAATGCCCCACCTGCTGTGCTATCACTCCAGTCCAAACATAGTATGCAAATATCTTTAATTATATTATAAAATTTTCTACCACTGGAAGAGAGCAATCTTCTCAAATTACAAAAATAACACAAATTGAAGTAATTCAATTACTAAATTTTTTACAACTAAAAAAGGGAGCATAGTTCATTTCCTTTAAATTACAAGTAGAGTTTTCCTTTTGTCATTCCTCCCCCAAATAATTTAAGTTCATAGCAATCAAATAGAGCCTAGTGTCCTTCTGATATTTGCAAGGAAACCCATATGTTGATAATAATTTGCCTATCATCTTTTACTCTGAGCTTCTGCTTCTAATGCAACCACACAGAAAGGTTTTCAAAACAAATATACAAAGTAGAAACAGTGAGAATCAGATGTCATATTTAGGATTATATATTAAATAGGAATTATGTATATTATATAAAATTATATATTTTGCCATACCAAAAATAGTGAAAGAAAGAAAAAGAAAAGAAAATGTTGAGATCACCCTCCTTGTCTTAAGTGATAGGAGGACAGAAACCATAATAAGGAATCATTCTTTGCTGTCAGATGGGAAGTGGGTCTCAGGGGATCATGAGTGAATTTATTGAGCACCACAGCTCACTAGCTGCAACCACCTCTTTTACAAAGGTGCTTCCCTGTTCTCTTTTCCTATAGAAACTTTCTGTAGCCAGGAAAAGAAAGAGAAGACAATGCTTTGAAACATACTCTGCTATCTTCTCTCATCGCTAGCTCCTGAAAAAACCTGATTTTCCCAAGAGTGCACCAGATTTCTTGAATACCAACGTTCGATTCATAAGCCTTCAAACTTAAATAGAGTAAGAGTTTGTCCAAAGAGTGCTGATTTCTCTTGCGAGGAAGCAAAGCCAAGTCAGCCATGTGCAAAGCAAGGGCCCGTACCGGAGGCTTCACAAACCATAATCTATATGTTCCATGTGCTAAATGCTAACAGAACATGGAAACATATGACTACAAACACATATGTGTGTGTTTAATACAAAATATATTCTATAGCTATTCTATTTTCTGAATTATATAGGCTGCATATTATCTGTCTGTATTTATGTTGAATTAAACATGAGCTTAGTGCTGTTGTCTCTAATTTAATATATGAACATCCTAGTTTCCACTCCTTCCTTGTTTATCTACAACCTTCCCCTCTTGGAGGAAGGCATGGTTGGGCCACATCCAGTGATGCCAGGGATTATTCTGGATACTGTGCCCAAGGGACACTCCTGGCAATGCCCAGGGAACTATCTGGGGTGCTGGGAAGTCAAGTCCAAATCAGCCATGTGCAAAGCAAGGCCTCCCTGCTGTAATATTGCTCTGACCCCTAGAACCTGCCATTTTAATCTCTAAAACCTGGCTTAAGCTATCAATCATCCTTTTCAAGTTGAATTCCAGTGTACATGTATGATAATTTCAGAATTGGCAACCCATATTCTGTTAAAAGCAACTTTACAAAAGAATACTTTTCTTAAGTACAAATACTTTTCTTAAGCACAAATTCTTTTCATAAGAACTTCTGTAAGCACTTTCCTCATGACTTTAGCTTTACAGTCTCTTACAAAGTTACATATTTACTTAGGTTAGCACCTTCTCTCTCTCTCTCCAAACATCCTTTGGTTATAAACCAGTTAGACTCTTTTGTCAAAGCCTGAAATACATCCTGTTGCTCCTCTGATGTCTAAGTAAATTTTTTTTTCAATTTGCATACTTTAAGTTGCACTGTTTGTACTATAATGTTATATGAACTTTAAAAAATGCAAGTTTTAATTTAGTCATCATTACAATATTACATAGGATTATTTCACTCTCCTGAAGAATCCTTTTCAATCACTTCTCTGTCTTATCTACCCTCAGCCATATGCATATTTGTGGTTAGCGTTAGCCATTGACCAATCCTCCCCTGTTTTCCCTGGCCATGGACATTATTCTTCTACTATGTATATTTTTTTATGTACTACAAATGAATGCTGGGAATGATCACACTGGATAAAATCTGAGGGCTAAAAGTAGGTAAGGGATATTCTTCATAACCTTTTGTATCAATATTGCAAAGCACAATGCCCAAAGAGAGATAGATAGATGGGGGGGGGTGGAAGAGAGGGAGAGAGAGAGAGGAAGGAGAGAGAGAGAGAGAGAAGAAAATTGCCTACTATAGAGGCAGGCAGGGTGTTGAGCAGTGATGAGAGGGAACCTGGGGACACTGGTGCTGGGAAATGTACACTGGTGGAGGGATGGTCATGTAGTTGGTGGAGGGTCATGTAGTTGGAATACTACATGACTGAAATTCAATCATGAACAGCTTTGTAACGGTCTGTCTCACAGTGATTCAACAAAAAAGTAAAAAAAAACTTTTGATTGACCCTTGTTCTTCCTTCCTCAAATTCCTGGCACCCGCTGATGCATTTCATATCTTACAGTTTTGTCCTTTTTGGAATTTTATATAAATAAAATACATTATATCTAGCTTTTTCATACTTAGCATTAAGTGATTTTGTAATTCATGGGGGGGGGGCAGCATACAGCAGTGCCCAGGGACTATTTCTGGCTCTGTGTTCAGGGGAAAATATTGTGTAGTGCCAGGGATTTAAACCATGGTCAGCAGGATGAAAGGCAAGCACCTTAACCTCTGCACTTTCTCTCTGGCGCCTTGATAAGAATTTAACAATTCTTATCCAATGCCAACTAAATGTCAACTACTACTCCTGGAAGACTTACCACACACCCCACTTAGACTGTGCTCATCCCTGTTTCTACATTTTTATCCTTGGATCTCCTCCAACTTAACATTTGAGCATAAATGCAAGAGTTTCAGTTTGAATAATAAATTATATTATCACCCTTGTCCTAAGACACGAGAGTATGTCAGTGAACAAGACAAAAATGTCTGACTTCATGAAATTTATGTTCTAGAGGAAAAAGATAGCAAATAAAAAAGAGAGTTTCTTATAAAACTGGACAGTTGTAAGAACTAGAACATTGACTTACACCATACACTCAAAAAAGAACAGAGAGGTCAGGGGATAGATCAGTGTTAGTGTATCTGCCTTGCCTCAGATTCCATCCCTGGTACCCCTTCACATGGCCAGGTGTGGTCCCAGTGGCACTGCCACTTGGGATTCTAGCCCCACGGCAACATTTTGATCCCTAGTTTACCACAAGCAAGCACTACAAGTACAACTGGTGGTAACCATAAAGAAGGTCCCAAGGGCTGGAGCACACGTTTTGCACGAAGGAGGCCCAGATGCAAAGCCTGGAGCATCACATGATCTTCTGAGAACTGCCAGGGTGTGACTTGTGAGCACCACAACCAAGGCTCAAAGCAAAAGAATAGGATTCATAAAATAAGTGTGGCTCCCAGTGAATACTGTAGCCATAGTGTGTGTGAGAAATGCAATCAAGGGTGCAAGCACCTTAACTAGGAGTGTATAAATCTTGGTAATAGCAACTACATGTGGAAGGGTAAAAGGAAAAGCAAAATAAAAATTCTAAATTAAGAATATAAATAACAACTAATATGGAAAATTTTCATAATTTGTAATATTATAGTAGTCAATAGAAATTGATAAATGCTTAAGAAATTAATAAATGCTTAACACTGTTAAGTGCTCATCGATTTGCTTGAGTGGACACCAGTAACGTCTCCATTGTAAGACTTGTTGTTACTGTTTTTGGATATCGAATACACCACGGGTAGCTTACCAGGCTCTGCCATGCAGGGGAGATATTCTCAGTAGCTTGCTGGACTCTCCGAGAGGAATGGAAGAATCAAACCCGGGTTGTCCAAGTGCAAGGCAAATGCCCTATTTACTGTGCTATCGCTCCAGTCCATAAATCCTTAATATTATAAAAATTCACTGTATAACTGCCATCCCATTGCTCATTGAATTGCTCAAGCGGGCATCAGTAATTTCTCCATTGTGAGACTTGTTACTGTTTTTGGCATATCAAATATGCCACGGGTAGCTTGCCAGGCTCTACCGTGTATGCGGATACTCTCAGTAGCTTGCCGGGCTCTCCGAGAGGGACAGAGAAATCAAACCCCGGTTGTCCATGTGCAAGGCAAATGCCCTACCCACTTATTAATTATAAAACTAGAAAAATAAATGTCTTCCATCAGATGAATGAATAAAACATACAGGACATACATACTCAATAAAATTCTCTTCAGCTACTTGAAAAAAACGATGAATATGATGCTGTACACCACCACCCTAAAAAAGCATAGGAACAACTAAATAGAAAAGATGAACTTTTTTGGTATAAAAAAAACTTTAGATAACAGACTGGAGAACAGCCTCAAAGAGAGGATTGGTGCTGGAACATGGTTACCATAAACTCAACTTTGAATAACTTTGTAAAGCACAGTCTTTTTTTATTTTTTTAAAAGACTTTAAATAAGGAAATTAATAAATGCTCAATAAAGGGACAGAGGGGAAAAGAGACAGAGGGAAAAAGAGACAGAGAAAAGGAGGAAGACAAAATAGAAGGAATGGTGTCCTGCTTGATGTCCAGATGTCCAGAAGAGACAGAGTGCCATATGAGTTTATATATTATTATATAAGTTTTTAGGATACTCAGAGACTCCCGGAGGAAGAACAGTAAGCATGTGCTGTTGAGGAACATCCAATGAACCTATATCACATGCACAGCTAATGACAAAGTGTCATCAGGTTTTTTTGTGTGCTGATGAGGATCAAAGAGGGTGAACATTTAGAATTGTTTATATTTTGCTGTAATCTTAGCAAATATATTTTATTTTGAGTTATGGGAACACCGAGCAGTGCTCTGGAACTATTCCTGGTATGAATGATACTTGGAGGTCACCTCTGAAGGTGTGTGGAGAAACTTGTGAAGAAAAAATCAAACTCAGGGTCCCATGCAGCCAAGTCAACTGTCCTGCCACAGCAAATAGTTTTATTGAATAATTTTAATATTCAATAATATTCAATAATATACACTTTAATCCTTACTAGTAAATATATTTATAATAAATTTATGAGCTAAAAGCTGCTCTGGAAAATGATAGATATTGGAAAGACTTGCAAAAAACACCTATTTCAGTTATGCTACTTTTCTTTTACTTTTTTTTTGTAGTTGTCACCTGGGTAGAAAAAACTGGCAGTCCCCCAAAATATCTTAATTTTCTTTGTGATCACCAGTTCTCCATATATGGAAGTCTAGAAAATCATGAGTGTTTCTACCCTATTATTCTGGAACATTTCTAGTTTAAGAGAGAAGGTAAGAGAGAACAATAAACTGGGAGCAATGATTCTGGTGTAAAATCCTAAACCACATTACCAAAACACAAAAGTAAGAGATGGAGGAATTTATGTGTTAAATTTCTCATTTAAAGTGGAAAAGAAAGAAGTGGTTCATCCTAGACATTAGATGTTAAGCAACTATAGAACAAAATAATATAAATTTTTAGTTGATTCCAAGTCCTCCTGAATCGCCAAATGTTTTCTGGACAAGGGGAGGCAAAAGAAAGCAAACAGAGCCTGGAGACCAAGAACTAAGCCAAATTGAGCCACGACTCTCAATTTCTATACTGAACAGGGATCCTCGGCCACTGGTATTAAGTATGGTTCTGGGATTGGTCGGATATGTATTTTAAGGTCCCTGAATAGAGAATAAGTCCAAAGGAAAAAGTGAGAAGGAAAAATATCTACCTAAGTGAGTATAAATTCCAAATAAAATGAGAAATTGGGATAAAAGATAGCAATTAGTCAATAATGAAAATATTAATTCACTACAGATAAAAATTTTTGTTCGGTTATTTTTTTTGAAGTTATGTATTTATTTTTTACAAAGCTGCTCATGACTGTATTTCAGTCACACAGTGTTACAGCACTCATCCCTCCACCAGTGTATATTTCCCAGCACCAGTGTCCCCAGGTTCCTCCCCTCACCCCTCCCCCCCTGCCTGCCCCTATAGCAGGCACTTCTCTTCTCTTCTCTCTCTCTCTCTCTCTCTCTCTCTCTCTCTCTCTCCCTCCCTCCCTCCCTCCCCCCTCCTTCTCCCTCCCTATCTCTCTCTCTCTCTCCCTCCCTCCCTCCCTCCCCCCTCCTTCTCCCTCCCTCACTCCCCCCTCTGTCTCAGGGACTGTGATTTGCAATATTGATACTGGAAGGTTATCCAGAATATCTCTTACTTACTTTTAACCCTGTTGTCCAGCGTGATCATACCCAGCTATTATCGTCATGGTGATTTCTTCTCTACACTACCGATAAAAAAAATTAAAAACTGAACAATCCAAAATAAGTGTCAATATAAGAAAATGTCAATATAAATAAAAAGTGTTTAATCGTTTATTTATTCTGTATCACTGTCATTGTCACCCCCTTGCTCAACAATTTGCTCAAGCAGGCACCAGTAATGTCTCCGTTGTGAGACTTGTTGTTACTGTGTTTGGCATATCGAATATGCCACGGATAGCTTGCCAGGCTCTGCCGTGCAGGTGAGATACTCTCGGTAGCTTGCCGGGTTCTCCGAGAGGGACAGAGGAATCGAACCGAGGTCAGCCACGTGTAAAGCAAACACCCTACCCACTGTGCTATGGCTCCAGCCCTATTTTCAAAATGTCTCCAAACAAAGCATAACTTTAAAAAATATTGTAAATTGGAATAAGTGGATATTTCATAAAATTGAAATTATTACACTAAAAATATAGTTGCACTACTACAATAAGCTCAACAAGAAGATAATGTCTTAACTGATTACAAAGGAAAAAAGGAATTCATGAATTGGCATTCTTACTCTAATACACAGAGAAATCAATAAGTTTTAAGGAGTAAAGAGTTATTTAGGGGCTGGAGCCATAGCACAGTGGGTAGGGCGTTTGCCTTGCAAACGGCCAACCCGGGTTCTAATCCCAGCATCCCACATGGTCCCCTGAGCACCGCCAGGGGTAATTCCTGAGCGAACAGTTATTTCTCAACTATCATTAAGTGGGAGAAAACAGATGTAAAGATGGAGAGTTAGTTTGTTTTTGTTTGGGGGCAAGCACACCTGGCTGTGCTCAGGGATTATTCACTCCTGACTCTGGCCTCTGAGTTAACTTGTTTTTAATAGTTAAAAATTCTACCAATGGGGGGAAAAAATATGAGCTCTTGAGTTGTAAACATGCAGCAATACTGAAAAAAAAAAGTGAAACTAGAGAGTAAAAGGGGCTGGAACTATAGCACAGCGGTTGGGCGTTCACCTTTCACGCGGCCGACCTGTGTTCGATTCCTCCGCCCCTCTCAGAGAGCCTGGCAAGCGCTCTGTGCTTATTGGATATGCCAAAATCAGTAACAATAAGTCTCACAATGAGAGATGTTACTGGTGCCCACTTGAACAAATCGATGAGCAAGGGGATGACAGTGACAGTGACAGTGACAGAGAGTAAAAAAATAAAAAAGAATATTCTGAAACTGTAAATGTTAAAAATGAACTTTGAAAGCTTTCAGGGGAAAAAGCAGAGATAAGTGACTTTCTGGCTTTGTGGTGGGAGAGGATTTCTTCATTATAAAACGAAAGCATCACCTATGAAAAGACAAGACTGGGCGGAGGCGCAGAGCAATAGTGCAGCAGGTCGGGTGTTTTCCTTGCACACAGTTCATCTTGGTTCTATCTCCAGAATCCTAATGTGGTCCCCTGAACACCATCAGGGGTAATTCCTCAGTACAGAGCCAGGAGTAAGCCCTGAGCATCACTGACTGTGGTCCAAAAATGTTTTTAAAAGAAAGATTGAGCTCATGCTTCCCCCATACAAAGTTCAATAACCCATCCCTTCACCAGTGCCCATTCTCCACCACCAAATGTATGGATCTGTAACTGTACCCTCACGATGACTCTCTAATTAAAAATAAACTAATAAAAAAATAAATAAATAAATAAAACCACAAAAAAAATAAAAATAAAAAAATAAAAGAAAGATTGATAGGTTCAACTATATAAAATAGGTAAAACTCTAAAGATATCAAAGAGTCTGTCCTATTCAAAATAGTGTTCAAAAATTTCAAGTACCTGAACTTAACAGAATTGGTGGGAAACTTATACCATGAAAACTTTAAATGGCTTAAGAAAGATATATAAGAACTTTAAAAATAAAAAAATCCATTCTCATAAATTAGAAAAATAAATATTGTTAAAATGACTATCCTACCTAAACTATTATATAAATTCAGCAAAATTCCCATCCAAGTTTAAACAACAATTTTCAAAGACTTAAAAGAGTCAATAATAAAGCTTGCATGTCGTCATGAAAGAACCTGAAATGCCAAAATAATGCTGAAACATAAGGAATTGGGATGAATCTAATGACCTAATTTGAAATTTTACTATAAAGCTATCATGAGCAAAATTGCATGATTTGGGAACAAGGATAGACTCTCTCACCAATGGATTAGAATTGAATATCCAAGGTAAATTCCCGTACATATGGTCATATGTTCAGCTAATTTTGGCGGGGAGGGGTGTTTGTTTTGGGACCATATCCAGCATTAGGCAGGACTTACTCCTAGTTCTGCACTCACTGGTCACTCTTGGCTTGGCTCAAGGTACTATGTGGGGTACTGGGGATCGAACTTGGGTCAGCTGCTGAAAGGCATTGATTCTACCTGCTATGTTACTGCTCTGGCCCCAAGTAAGCTAATTTTTGACAAAGAAACTAAGATATGAAGTGGAGTAAAGACAGCATCATCAACAAATGGTGCTGGGCAAACTGGATAACTGTGTAAAAAATGTAAAGCTCTATCCATATCTCACACTTTAGACAAAAGTCAATTCAAAGTGAATCAACAGATCTTGAGGTCAGACTGGAATCTACAAAGTACCTGGAGAAAGTGAAGGCAGAATATTTCAATATTTAGGCCTCCTCAAAGGTGTCGTCATGAACTGATGCCATTGGCAAAGGCAACAGAATAAAAATTAAATAATACAATATCAAATTAAAGAGTTTCTGCATAGCAAAAGGAACATGGGCTAAAATGAAAAGATAGCTAACTAAATGGAAGAAAATATTTGTGATAAATACATCAGATAAAGGGTTGATATCTAGGATATGTAAAGTACAAAGATCACCAACAAAAAATTCTAAAAACCCCATCAAAAAATGGGGAGAGGGAATGAAGACACACTTCTCAGAGGAAAATAGGCGAATGTCCCATAGGCATAAATATAAAAAAATACTTTTCTTCACAAAAGATCAAGGAAATCCAAATCAAGGCAACAAAGAGATATCATCTTAAACCAGTGATAATGTCATAGATAGGGAAAATACTGGGAATTGGGGTGGCAATGATAAGGTAGCAGATTTGATCCCTGGCACTCCCCTGAGCCCCATCAGGAGTGATCCCAAAGCACAGACCCAGGAGTAAGCCTGAATAGCACTGAGGGTGCCTCCCCCCAAAAAAACCTATCTATCTATATCTATATCTATATCTACATCTACATCTATCTATACTGGGAACAATCTCTATTAGCAGGAATGTACAAAAGGAACCTTCCTACACTGCTGGTAGGGACGTTGTCTGGGTCGGTCCCTATGGAGTATGGAGATTTCTCAATAAATTAAGAATTGAACTGCCATACCCCACAATTCCACTTCTGTATATCTACCCCAAGACACAAAAACATTTATTCAAAAAGACATATGAACACCATTATTCACTGCAGCACTTTGCACAACAGCTAAGAGATGGGATCAACCTAGGTGCCCAATGATAGATGAATGGATTATAAAAATGTGGTATATAAGCACAATGGAATTCTGTGCAACTACAAGGAACTATGAAATCATCCAATCCACTGCACCTTGGATGGAACTGGAAGATATCATGTAAATGAAGTAAGTCAGTAAAAGGACCAACAGGACTATCTCACTTATCTGTGGTATACAGAGTAACTGGACAAGGGGACGCAAGTATTAAAGAAGGATACCTTGATCACCCTTGGCCACAGAGTATGAGGAGGACAGAGGAGAAATGAAACCAAGGAACGAAATAAGAGGCAGTCAAGAAGTAACAGGGGTTGGGGGGAGGAGAGGGTGGAGTGGGTCATGAACTCCCAGTGCATAGAGGAGTAGTATAGCTACATATCCAAACTACAGCGTCAACAATACTGAAATATTGAGATCCAAACTTCAACATCCAAACCCGAAAGATGTGGCAAATTGGTAGAGTGGAAGAAAAATTTGGAAACACTGGTGGAGAGAAGTTGACACTGGTGGTGGGATTGGTTCTAGAACAGTGTATGTCTAAAGCTCAACTATCAATAACTTTTTAAGTTGAAGCTCTTTAATAAAATTTGAAAAACCTCCCTCTCCAAAATGATTTTTTTAAAAAAGTTAGGAATGCAAACAGAAAATATTTATATGAACAACAAAATACTGTCAAAATATATTTCAAAATTTTTACAAACCAATAAAAAAAGCAACTGGGGAAACAAAAGCTTTTCTGAACTACACAAAAGATAAAAGCATATGGATGATTAAAAAATGAAGAGACATCATCACAATTAGTAGTCAGAAAAATTCAAATTAAAATGAGATGCTGGTTTTGATTGATTTGATTTGTAAAAATTAAAGAAAAATTTTCATATTGAATATTTACAAGTCAAGATACAATGGAATTCTCATGCATATAATTGTCAGGAGTGCAAATTGATAATTGCTTTAAAAGTCAGTCTGATATTATATATCATGTATAATTGAATATTCTTTCCTCCACTTCAGCAAGTATATTTCTACCACTTACATATGCTCTAGAACTTTTGTATATGTGTCTCTAAAGATATGTTACAAATGTCATAGAAGCACAGTATAAAAAATTTAGAAACGCCCTAAATGCTTATTTACAAAAATAGTGTGTAAATTTGTACAGTGAAATATTTCATAGCAAAGAAAAATGAAAGAACTATAACTATTTATAATGATCTGACTTTATCTTAAGTTGGCTCATGGAAACAAAACAAGACCCAGAGAATTATGTGTAATAAGATATTCTTTCTATAAAAAATAAACAATCAATTTAGATCAAATATCATAGTATAGTTTTGTTTTGTTTGGGGGCCACACCTGGCAGTGCTCAGGGGTTACTCCTGGCTCTGGGCTCAGCATCACTCCTGGCAGTGCTTGGGGAAGTATATGGGATGCCAGGGATGGAACTTAGGCTGACTGCATGCAAGGCAAATGCCTCACCCATCATACTACAGTTCTTGACCATATATTATGATTTTTCCAGATCTGCTTGACAACATGTAAAGAAGAAGGGGAAAAAGTCCAATGTAAAAATGGCAAATTATTGTAAAAGGAAATGATTATTGGACCGACAAAAAAAACTATTCATCAGGGGCCGGAGCGATAGCACAGCGGGTAGGGCGTTTGCCTTGCACTCGGCCGACCCGGGTTCGATCCCCGGCATCCCATATGGTCCCCCAAGCACCGCCAGGAGTAATTCCTGAGTGCAAAGCCAGGAGTAACCCCTGAGCATCGCAGGGTGTGACCCAAAAAGCAAAAAAAAAAAAAAAACTACTCATCAAATGCTGCTAAATAGACTGCAGCAAACCAATTGTTTCATTCCATGTCCTTTTCAGCTAAAGAGAAAAATAAATAAATAAAAGCCCAGGCATGTTATTCACTTTAAATATATGCATTTTAAATTTATCAGGTATACTTAAATAAAGCTAAAAACAGAAAAAAATTACAGACTTCTCTCTGGCTCTTCCTGAGCCAACATGCATCCCCATCTTCATAGGCCATGACAGCACCTGCCAATGATTGAGCCAGGAAAAAAAAAAGACATGGGGACCAAGCTAAAGCTCTTCCTTATGCACAGACACAAGCTGGAACCAGACCTTCAATCCTTTCCCTGCAGTTTGCATCATGAAGTAAGAAGGTCAAGCAAAACCTTTCAAAGACTACTGGGATGCTGGACACAATACATCTTCCTAAACTTTATTTTGAAAAATGTAGCCTGAGGGCTGGAGCAATAGCACAGCAGGCAGGGAGTTTGCTTTGCACTCGGCTGACCTGGGTTCAATTCCCAGCATCCCATCTGGTTCCACAAGCACCACCAGCAGTAACTCCTGAGCGCATGAGCCAGGGGTAAACCCTGTGCGTCGCAGGGTGTGAACCCCCCCAAAAAAATGCAATGTGAAAATGTTAAACGGGCAAAGAGAATGAATGAGAGTTGGTCTTAATTATTTTCCCCACAGCATATTCCCCACCTCCCATCCTCAAAAACTCATGCTCTGAAAAATGATGGATATGTTAATTAACTTGACTGTGGCAATCATTTCACACTGGATATACACATCAAACTATCAGGATGAGGACCCACAGAAGTGACTCTGTGGATAAAACAGTGCAAGATTTAAAAAATATACATAGTAAACAGCATCCATGAGATATGAGAGACTGTTTTAAATATGAAAGATAAAACATTAAAAATAGACATATTAAGTACTGAAGAAAGAAGTCATTAAAATTATCCGGATATATTAGATATGAAAAACGAAAGTGAAGGAGTTTATTCATGTAATACATTGAATAGCATTGAATGGCATTTTAAGATTATATTGAATAAATCTTCCAGATAGCATCAGCACATAGTTAAAAATTTTAAAATATAGAATATATTTAGAAATTCCAGAGAAAATAAAAGACTCGGTGAAAATAAATAAAAATTATTGAATGTTTCCAGATTTCACAAACTATAATCTAGATTAAAATAAGGGCCAATTGCCTTGCACGTAGTCAATATGGGTTTGATCCCACGCACCACATATGGTTCCTGGATCTCTACTAGGTGTAAGCCCTGAGCTTTGGGGAATGGCCCACAAAACGAACAAGCAAACAAAAAAGAATGGATAAAAACAAAAAGCACCGTGCAGTAGGCATCTCCACAACTTAAATCATGGAATTTAAGATTACTAAAGTCAAATAAAGTCTTTACCAAGACTTTAGACTTACTAATAGTACCAGTGGCAGATGGTAATGGAGACATATTTTCAAAAGTCTTAAGAGAACTATAATAAGCCCAGAATTTTACAACTAGAGAAACCAATATTTATATGTAAGCATGTAATAAAGATATTTTTATGTATGAAAGAGTGAGGGCTGGAGCGATAGCACAGCAGGTAGGGCAATTGCCTTGCACACGGCCAACCTGGGTTTGATTTTTCTACCCCTCTTGGAGAGCACGGCAAGCTACGGAGAGTATCTCACCCACACGGCAGAGCCTGACAAGCTAGCTATGGCATACTTGATATGCCAAAAACAGTAACAACAAGTCTCAGAATGAAGACGTGACTGGTGCCTGCTTGAGCTAACTGGTGAGCAACGAGGTGACAGTGACAGTGACAATGAAAGAGTGAACTTTGGGGGGAAATATTTTTAAAGAAGAGAAATAAGTCCAGTAAGAATAGAAATAATTTTGGGAAGATAATATAATATAAATAAATAACTTACTGAAATAGATTTATAATAATCCTTTACGGTCCAAAATTAAAATACTAATTTTAAATTTAAAATACTAATTTTAAATTTAATTTTGATCACAACAAAATCGTAATCAGTAAAAGGAAAAAATTTTATGGATGATTTTATATACAAGTGTAGAAGCACAAATTCTAGAGTAAATGTTAACTAAACTTGAGAGTTTTAGCTTATCAGTAGAATTTGCACTAAAAACAGTGATTTAACATCAGGGCCACAGAAATAACACAAGGATCAGAACATCTGCTTTGCATACATGAGACCCAAATTTGATCCCCGGCACCACATGGCCCTTTTCTAGCCCTGCCAGGTACAACACCAGGGGAGGTGAGCACCTTAGGGTTCTAGTAGCACAATGTCCTCAGGGTCCATAAGGCCAAATACTTCAGGGACTCATGCCCAGACCCCCACGCATCACTTGGGAGGTCTTGCCCCCATAAATATTAGAAAAAATCCAACATAGTTACCACATGAAGAGTCAATGCTGAGAAAATACTTCATAAATCAAAATTATGATTTTTTAAATAACTCTTAGCAAAATGATGGTGAGAAAGTCTTCCCATGACCTCATAAGATTTTATACAAAACTTTTAAGCAAACAACACTGTCAATAAAGAATCTTGGCCATATATTCCGAAGATTAGCAAAAGATTAGCTTTTATTCCATCTCGACGACCTCTAACATGCCACTGAATATAAAGAAAGACCAGGAAGGGGAAAATCAAAACTATCATTACTCATTAATGACGGAGACCATCTACTGAAAACTTAATAGAATTAACAAAAGAATGTGGTCACAGTCCTCTATGTAGCCAATTTTTAAAAAGAAAAGAAGATACCAGTCACACAAATGACAAATTCTGTAATGTATTCAGAATGCACACATTTTGTTAGTGTGTTTTGGGCCATACATAGAATGTTCAAGGACTGCTCCTGGCTGAGGGGCAGAGCACATGTCTAGCTTGTGACGGTCCCTGGGTCTGATCCCCAGCATGAGGTGTCTCTATCCCCAGCACCGCCAAATGTGACCATCTAGGATTGGATCATCAGCCAGGTGAGCAGTGGCCCCGAGAACTCCCAAGCACTAAATAGGCCCATAACAATTTACAGAGAAGAACAAAAGTGCTTGAATAACAAAGTTCATTTTGAACAAAGTGATGATCCACTCATCCTGTCATGTGAAAGAAATATATCTATGCAGAACATAGGGAGTGATAGCACAGTGGGTAGGTACTGGAGTCATAGCACAGCAGGTAGGACGTTTACCTTACATGCAGCTGACCCGGGTTTGATTCCTCCATCCTTCTCGGAGAGCCTGGCAAGCTACCAAGAGTATCCTGCCTGCACGGCAGATCCTGGCAAGCTACCCATGACGTATTTGATATGCCCAAAACAGTAACAACAATTCTCACAATAGAGACGTTACTGGTGCCCGCTCAAGCAAATCAATGAACAATGGGAGTACAGTGCTACAAGGAACACAAAATTAAAGTCTGTGCATGTGTTCTTAAATTGTTAAAGGGGGGATACCACAGAACGATGAAGTAATATATTTTTTAATTAGTGGCCTTGAGCATGGCTGTGACTAGACTCCGGAGGTCTTCGGCCACAGAAACTCTGCTCGGGATGGGGAGGGGAACTGAAGCCCACCCCCTCCGAGGGGCCCCAGGGAAGACAGCCAGGCACGGGGGGCAAGAGACTCTCTGCATTACTCTCTTCTGGGAGCTTGGTTCTAAAGTCTCTGGATGTTGGCCGTTGGTGGGATTACACAGCACTGAGGCAGTCCCTGGGTGTGACCTCCTCACTACTGGAAGATGGGGAATCTGGGCGGAAGAGGCCCAGTCCCAATCAGAGCAGGCTTGGAGGTCTCAGCCCTGGGTCCCACACACCTGGGTTCCTCAGATGGTTCCTTCATGCATGAGGCTCCTCCGAACATCTTATGGCCTAGTTCTCCCTCTGGGAAAGCCTGGCAAGCTACGGAGAGTTTCCTGCCCACATGGGAGAGCCTCGCAAATTCCCCGTGGCGTGTTCATGTGCCAAAACCAGTAACAATGATGGGTCTCATTCCCCTGACTCTGAAAGAGCCTCTAATGTGGCACCATTGGAAAGGACAAGTAAAGAGAGGCTTCTAAAGTATCAGGGCTAGGACGAATAGAGACATTACTGAGACTGCTTGAGAAATTCGACAATCAACGGGGGGATGATGATGATGACGATGATGAATTAGTGAGGTCGAAAACAGTGGCTCAGAATATGGAAATATAGTAAATCTGACTTAAGAGTTGGGAAGAACATCTTAAATAGAACCCTCCAATTCACAAACTTTAAGGTAAACTTTTGATGGCTTTGCATCCAAATGAAATAAATGCTGAATGGAGTACAACATGCATAAAGTTAATTTCTGGGTGACAGCTGAGAGAAGAAATGTGTATGTATGTATGCATACATATTTAAAAATCCACATCAATATATTGGGGGAGAAAAGGGTGGTAAAACCAATAGATATGTGTAATATATGTGTAATATAATTAAGAATGTCACTATCACTGTCATCCCGTTGCTCATCGATTTGTTCAAGCGGGCACCAGTAACGTCTCTCATTGAGAGATTTATTGTTACTGTTTTTGGCATAGAATGAGAGAAATAAATAAGCTTATTAGATCTTACTGGAGAGTTCTCTAAATAGGCCAATTACAGAATAAATATATAATATATCATTTATAATCTGCATAAATTTAATGAATTAAGATTCTATCCATGATAGAACAGCAAAATGAAATTGCAAGACAAAATTGTGGTAAGAAAATTGTTTGCTGCATAAGAAAGCTGATTAAAGGACAAAATAAAACCATGTCTCTGGATAGACAGAATTTTGCAAGTTTACAGTTTACCATTATATAATTTAAGAACCTTAATGAGGGGCCGGGGGATGACTCAGTGACGAAAACTGACTGCCTGGCAAGCCTGAGGCCATGAGTTTGATCCCGAGTGCCACTTACGTGCACAGAGAAAGTTCTGGCAGCTCTGCTGTCTGGGACCCAGATTGCCGCAGCAGAATGTGCTGGTGTCTGTCACACAGCCAGGTGTGTGCAAACACCACAGCTAATAAGTGTACAACCTTCAGGAAGCATTACAGCCAGGATGAGCACAGCATCACAATTCGTGAGTATAACCCCTGGTACCACGACTAAAGTGTGCAATCCCTGGTGAGCATTGTGGTCTAGTTGTGTGAGCACCACAACTAGATGTGGGACCTCAGTAAGCAACATAAACAAACATGCACACCACAGTCATTGCAATGACAGCAACATGAGAAGGGAAGCAGAAAAAATGTTTCTTTTAACAGGACTAGAAAGTATCTTCTAAATGGAAGTAAATTAATTCAAGAGCTTGTCTTTTAAAATAATAGCATGAGAAATGTCTATGAATCTTCTAAAAAGAATAACAATGTGGGTGGACTTATATTAGTAGCTATACATATTTTACTCTACAATAATAAAAAGTGTCCTACTAAAATAGATAAGGAGACAAATGAAATAAGATAGGAAGTCCAAAACAGACAACGGAATGTATAAGAATTCATTCTTATGGAATTTCTTATTGAATTTAATATAGAATTAAAGAATTTCATATGTGATGCAAATAATTTTAAAATTTTTCAGAGAGAGTTTATTTAACATTAACACTAGGAAGTTGACCTAATTGTTTGGAGGTAAGGAAAAATCCTATCTTACAACAAATTCAGTGTAAATTTTGTGCTGAAAAAATTTCAAAATATTAGTAAGATTAAAGAATAAGAAAGTGTACATTAATTTATACATATGTAAAGACAGAACTCATTAAGAAAATAATAAAGTATCTGACAATGTGAGATGAAAATGTTTATATATTTTAAGAAATCAACATAAATTAAATGGTATACAAACACTTGGATGTTATTATAATTAACATACTTAATATAAATAGTTCTTATGAACATAGACGCAACAAAAGGACAAAGATATGAATTAGAAAATAGTCAAGTAGAAAAATGCTTATGTAAAATAGAAAGAAATGAAACAAAATACTTAGATCAATGTAATTTACTCTTTAAGAAAGTAGTAAAGAGGGCCTGAAAGAAAAGAAAAATGTATGCAGTGTTGATGAAAATATTAATTTGCTCCAAAAAAAGCAAAGTGAAAACTCTTCTGACAGTATGTATATCACTGTTCACTGTATCACTGTCATCCCGTTGCTCATTGATTTACTTGAGTGGGTGCCAGTAACGTCTCCATTCATCCCAGAACTGAGATTTTAGCAACCTCTCCTTACTCATTTTTTCCAACAATTGGAGGCTCTTTTCAGGGTCAGGGGAATGAGACCTGTTGTTGTTACTGTATTTGGCATATCAAAAATGCCACGGGGAGCTTGCCAGGCTCTTCCATGTAGGCAGGATGCTCTCAGTAGCTTGCTGGGCTCTTTCTCATTATGATGATCTGTGGTGTGGTCGCTTTGCGGCAGCGTGGTCCAGGAATATGTTCACTCATGCGTGAGGTTTCGCCCTTGTGTGTAGAAAGCGGTCTGGAGCGTGTGGTGGTGGGATAGTGGAGGTTGGCTTAGGGGACTGGGTCCCTTGGGTGGTGAGGGCTCAACCCACCCCGCTCTGGGGAACCCCTGGTGTGGAGTTCAGTTGCATGGTTATGGGGGCCTCATTTTATGCTCCCTTCCGGGAAAAGCAGCCGTGATTTCTGGAGGGTGCCCAATGAGGAGACTATCTGGCGCCGGCAGAAGGTGGCTTATGGGTGTGAGCCCTGGGTCGCCGGAGATTGGGGGAAGCAGGCAGAGGATCTTTGCTCCTTGGTCCCATTGAGCCCAGAGTCCAAGATCACAAAGTTCCACATTACCTGGCAATATTATGTATATAGTATTAAAAAAACTGCACACGTTCTTTGACTCAAAATTGATCACACTATAATGAAAGATTTACAGCTTTGAATACAGAAATCATCATAGAGTTACACATAACATGAACTGTTCAAAATGAGCTAAATGTCCAATAGTGACAAATTGATCACATAATGTTCAACATAATGCAATATGCAATGATATCAAAAGTTGTATTTTATTAAGCATACTTGATTACATAGAAAATACTCTAAGTATATTAAAGGAGGTAAAGCAAATTCATATATGATGTTATCTAAAACTTGAAAGGAAACCCTACAAGAATAAATATCAATACATTAACAGATTTATACAATGAAAGGGAGCTTAGAGGTTATTCTCATTTTATTTTTGTGTTTCTGTGCACTTTACAAGTTTTCTACAGTGAACATATATTCATTTTATAATAAGAAATTTATGATGAATGTTAGTTTTATAAATTATGTTGGAGCAATGGAAGTATAAATGTATTTTCTGTTTTCACCAATGTATTCACATTTAAATCTATTCAGGGAAAATGTGGTATCAGGAAGCATTAATAATTTATATATAGTGTGCCTGGAGAAGTATAAACATTTCGTTTGGCTTCTATTTTTATTGTCTATTCTACTAATTGGCACAGGAGTTATACCTGGGACCAATAGTCACAAATTCCAAGCCATGGATCAATTAGTCCAAACTTTGATAGTCATTCAGACAAGCTGATTTCTTGGCCTCATATTTTCTCTTGAACACATGCTTCATTCAATGTTGGCACATTCAGTGTAGTTATTAAAGCCTTGCTGGAGGGTATGTATGTAAAAGCAACTGGAGAACAGTTATTCTCAACTACTTCATCCATTCATTCTGTCTTGCTTTCAATTATTCATTCATCTCTATTCTATTCTTTCATTCTATGATTATTTATTAAGCATATTTTATATGTCACATGATGGGCTAGTACATGGAGGAACTGAAAATATAAATGAAACATAATCTCTACCCTCTTAAAGCTTTAATTCTCACAGGTGTAATAAAACATATATGTGAATAGCTACAGCACTAGAAGGAATGTTATGTGATCAGTACATATAACAAGATTGATATGTCCTCAGAGGTACGAGTTTTTCAGTCTGAGGTAATTGGAGGAACAATTCAAATTATATAAAATGCTATTTAAGTTGAGTCTTAAAGCATGAGTCGGGTTTTGATTGGTCACTTGGAGAAGGGGTGCATTCCAGATGAAAGAAGTGGCTTGGTAGGTAGGACTATCTGACACATGCCCAGGAGATGAAAAGCAGATGTTTGGTAACAGGAAGGATGTGAGATCATTTTGGAAAACTAAGTAGTTCCAAAGTAGGCCAGATTGGAGAGGATCTTAAATTCCAGGGTCGAGTGTTTGGTACAGATTCGATCAGCAGTGAGAAACTATAGAAGGTTTTTCATGGTCAAGCTGTGCCTTAGGAAATTCTTATTTACTATACGATTATGATCTCAAACTCATCATGCACAAATAGCATATGATTCTTTTTCTTTATTCCTCCTTCTCCAGATCCTCTTCTTTTCCATTTGCAAACTTAATGAGTAACCTTTATCTCTGCAATAACCTAAGTATTACCCACAATGCCCAGTAAACCACCTAATTTCACACCTCCTATTTGTCCAATGTTTGCCAGACTCTGTGCAGGCTCTGGAGATATCCTTGGAGTGTTCATATTTAGCTATTAGTGACTAGAGCATAAAATGGGGACACTTACCGGTCTAAAAGTAATTGAAACAATAAGACTAGAATTCCCAGCATGAGTAACGATGTAGATTTAAATTTCCATATAGAAATGGTGATTTAAGTCATGAAATTGATGATTATGTTTATGAAATTGATATGATACTAGCCTGGGAAAATTGATATAGAGAAAAAAGAAAAGACTACATTCATCTAGCAAATTTATTTAGTGAGAAAGTTATTTAGTGAGAAAATACGCATAATGGTGTCATAGAAGAATTAACTGGAAATTAGAAAAAGATCTAGATTTGTTTGTACAATATCAGGCTGAGAAGAGAGTTTAAACAAACCTTCATGGATTAAAATCATGATTCATGGGGCTAGAGCACCAACTATGAAAAGAAAAGATTTGGGGGGGGCAGAGTGATAGTACAGAGGAAAGGGCATTTGTCTTCACTAGCTGATCTGGGTTTGATCCTTGGCATCCCATATGGTCTCCTGAGCACTGTCAGGAGTAATTCTTGAGTGTGGAACCAGGAGTAACCCCTGAGCATTGCTGAGTGTGACCCAAAATTTTTTTAAAAATCATGATTTCTTACAAGTCTCAGGTTTGTGTAAGCATCTCGTTGGGGCCAGAGCGATAGGACAGCATGTTGGCCTTGCACACAGCCAACCCGGGTTCAATTTCCAGCATCCCATATGGACCCCTGAGCACCGCCAGAAGTAATTCCTGAGTGCATGAGCCAGGAGTAACCCCTGTGCATCACCAGGTGTGACCCAAAAAGGAAAAAAAAAAAAAGCATCTCCTTTGTTGGTTTATACATGGCTCACTCATGAAACTTGTTTTAACTGGAGGGTGTACCAAGTTGGGAAGTTCCAGTATTTCCTCATATGGATGGCACTGGCTATTGACTGGGGGACTTTGGTTCTTTCCCACATAGCTTTTTATCTTATAATAGACAGAATCAACCCCCATACCTGGCAACCAAATTCAAGTGTTAAAGAGAACAAAAGCAGATGGTTTGGGGCGGGGAGATAGTACAGAGTTAGGGCTCATGAATGGCATCTAGGCACCATATGGTCCTCAGAGCTATGCAGTGGGTAGGCCTGGAGGTCGAGTATCCTGGCACTGAGGTCCCCACACTTGGGCCCTTGCACTGCACAGGCAGACTGATTGGCACAGAATGTTTTCCAGGAGGATAAAATTACTGGCAGAAGATTCGGGTTTGAAACCTAAGCTTTAAAATTTCTGAAACATCACTTGTCATATCTTTTGGGGTCAATCACGTCGCAAGATCAGCCTTTCTTTAAAGCAGGGCTTCTTAAACTTGGTCCAGTCATACTTTGCCAGAGAAGGACAGTAAGAGGGAGCCCCGTCAGACACACCTTGGATTCACTCAAAATCTACTTGATTTTGAATTAATTTCTGGTAATTGTATGTTCAGAAACCTTGAACTGTTTGCCTCAACCCACGTATTAGATCAATGACCTAAGTTTAAGAAGATAAAATGTAAGGGATTAAAGAAAAAAGAAAGTCGTGTATTGTGACTGGATGCGAAGAGTGACAAAAATCACACTGCAATTTTAAGCTTTGGATGAGAAAGAAAATGCATCCATTAAACAGTAAACAGCTATTTCTGTTTTCTCTGTTCAATTCCATTGATCTTCTTATCTGTCCTGCTAGCATTGCACTATAATTGTAGACTAGACCTTAAAATCAGGTAATATAAACTTTGGTTTATTTATGGGGTTTTTTTTGTTTATTTTGTTTATTATCTTACAATCCCATTCAAATGAATTCTCAATTCAGAAAACTGCCTCTACATAAAATACTTTTGAGATTTTACTTGAATTGTGCTAAATCCCATGGATTTACTTGGAAAATCTTAAGATTTTAACAAAATTGAATCTTTCACATCAGAAGTGTGTTGAATGTATTCAAGTTTCTCCGTTTCTTTCTTCAGATATCTTTAGTTCTTGGTAAGAAAGACGTACACCCTTTTCATTAAATGTATGTCTAAGTATTTTATGTTTTCTTTCATGCTAGTGGAAGTAAGTTTTCACAAATATTTGGTCTTTGGTGACGCAGAAATGTGGCCTTGTTGAGGAGCACCTGTCTTGCAGAGGCTGTGGGGTCGGCCCTGGCATCTCCCTCCATTGACAAATGTGACTCCCGGTGCTGTGGTGATGAATCCTAATGTCACAAGTGTGTGGTCCCCTGCACACACAACTAAGTATGATCAAGCAACATACATGTATGGGGACTCTGGATACTTCAGTGATGGCTACAGCTCTGACAGAGAAGGAAGAATCAAAACATTTATCTCTAATTCTGTGTTGCTAGTGTATTTTAAAAGTTTACACATCAAATTCGTGTGCTGAGAGCACACTAAACTCACGACTCACTTATTAATTTTGTTTCTTTTCCTGTAGTTTACTTGGCATTTTCTACTCAAAGACAAGGTTTTCTCATGAACGAATAATTTTATCTTTTGTTCTGACCTGCCAGCTGCTAATTTCTCTTCCTGTTCCAATGAACTGGCTTGAACCTCCAGAACAATACTGGATTGAAAATACATAATACATCCTCATTATGTTTACAATCTGAGGAAGAAAACATTCACTATAACATAAAGTAAAATGCAGCTACCAGCTTTCCAGAGACAGCATTCATAAGGCTGTGGATTTTTTTCCTCTCGCTCTGGTTTTCTGATTTATTTGTTAGTACTCACCATAAAGAATTGCTTTTCTTTACCACTAGAGATGACGGCGGGAGCTTTCTCCTAGTCATCTCATTTACCTGCTATTGTGGGAAATTATAATTATGATTCATAATTATGAAATAAATTAAATTATAATTTCTTTTATTTGGGGAGGTGGAAAGCAGTGCTTCGGGGCCCTTGAGGCAAGTCCCAGTGATATTTGACCAAATATACCTGACAGCTTCATGCACAGGGCCACGGCTCTGATACTGCACATGCCCTCTTGTGCCAGAGACCCCCCAGGGCCACCCCAGTAGTGCTGGGGGAGTGGAGCAGGGATACCCTGTGATCTGGGGTCACATTTACAACTTATACTATCCGCAGCCCAATTGGACAACATTGTTAGAATAGTTACGTTTGTAAGGCATACTGATTTGTGATTTTTTTTCTCTTGTTTGCTTTTAATGTTAGAGCAATGATTGACCCAATGCACCAGTTAAGAATTATTAACTCCTTGTTTATTTTTGGAAAGATTTTGACTAATACTGGTGTTTTTTTTTATTAAATATTTGATAGAATTTACCAGTGAAGCCATCTGTCCTGGTGGCATTTTTTGTGGAATTTCCTAGTTCTGAGGAATTTGTCAGTTTCACAATTTTAAACATAAAGTAGTAAGTAATGTTTCTTTGTTACTGTTTTGATATTTATAAGATCTGTAAACCTATCCCATTTTTAATAATATTTTACTCATTTTTTAAATTAGTCTAGCTGAACAATTATTAGTTCTATCAGTCTCTTCAAAAAGTAAGCTCTGGCTTCTCTTTATATTTTACTTTTCACTTTTTTTTTTACATCTTCTTTCATTATTTGAACATTATTCTTCTTCCTAGTTAGTTTTTGATTTGCTTTTTAATTTACTTGTGGTAGATGCTTCAATGATTGATTTTAGCTGATTCGACATTGCTAATATAAGTGTACAGTCATTCAAGCTATGTATTTCCTACTTTTTGGGTTGCATTTTGATATGTATTTTAATTATCATTCAGTTTAAAATATTTTCCAACATCTTCCAAATATGATCTTTAAAAAGTATGTTATTTCATTTTCCAATTTTGATTAATTTTCTAGTTTGTTGGTATAGCACATTCCATATAATAATATCACTGCACTGTCGCACTGTCGTCCGTTCATCCATCTGCTCTAGTGGGCACAGTAATGTCTCCATTGTGAGACTTGTTGTTACTGTTTTGGGCATAGTGGATACGCCACAGGTAGCTTGCCAGGCTCTGCCATTCGAGCAGGATACTTTTGGTAGCTTGCTGGGCTCTCCAAGAGGGATGAAGGAGTCAAACCCGGGTTGGTAAGACTTTAAAATGCATGTTTTCTGGAAGGGTTTCCCATTCTGTGCTCTGGGAACCCAACGCTACTCCCAGTGATAATCAGCTAAGCTGGCTAGTGGTTCAGTGCTAGAGCTCAAAGACGCAGCATCGTTGAGCCCCTGTGGTGCTGGGGACCACCAAGGCTACAACTAGTGATTTGGGGGAGGTTATGTGGTAAAGAGACAAACCTGGATCAGGCTGATGAAAGGTATGCATCCTAACCCCTGTATAAGACATTTTATGGTCTTGCATATGTTCATCACTGACAGTTCCTATGCATTTGAAAAAAATGTGACTTGTACTGTTATTGGATATAGTCTAGAGCTACAAATATTAATTTCATCAAAATGATTTCTAATATTCAAATTTTCTATACCCTCACTGACTTTTCCTACTAATTTATAGCAACTATTAAGGATATTATAATATTTAACTCTAATTCTAAAACATTCATTTCTACTTATTTTTTCTCAATTTTTGCTTTATTTATTTTGAAACTTTTTGTTGGGGTTAGACTTACTAGATTTGCTATGGCAAAAAAATTGGGGTTAATGAAGATTATAAAATGGCAACATGTAAGGCTGAACATATTACTCTAAACATTTTAAAGATGAAAGTAGTACTATATGAGCAAAAATTTTTGGACTACCATACATAATATAGTCTTATTGAATCAATTTAGACTATATAAACATAGTGTAAAAAATCAATATAGTCTAAATTGATCAATTGAAAAAGTGAATAGTAAAATGGACACATAACGTCAACATGGACCTTTCTCAAGATATTTTTTTCAATTGAAGCACCATGCTTTACAAAACTGTTAGGGACAGGGTTTCCTGCATAAAACTTTCCAACACCATAGCCATCTGCAAAGTACTCACTTCCCTCTCCCACTGTCTTAGGCCTACCTCTCAACACCACAGCCACTTACTCTCTTTTTTGATAAATCCAGTTCTAGAAACCATTCTGGACTGGAGCGATAGCACAGCAGATAGGGCGTTTGCCTTGCATGCGACCGACCTGGGTTCAATTCCTCCGTCCCTCTCAGAGAGCCCGGCAAGCTACTCCATGCAGGAGTATCCCACCTGCATGGCAGAGTCTGGCAAACTACCCATGGCGTATTTGATATGCCAAAAACAGTAACAAGTCTCACAATGGAGACGTTACTGGTGCCCCCTTGAGCAAATCGATGAACATTAGGATAACAGTGCTACAGAAACCATTCTAAGCTTCTATTGTCTTTTAGGTTCTATTCTAAGGTTCTATTGTCTGTTATTCCCGTATTATGCTTCTTATATCCGGTATATGAGAGAGACTGTTCTGTATACATCCCTCTTCTTCTGGCTGACTTTTCAGTTCCAAAAAATAAACATTTTATATGTATATAGTTGTGTCAGGATATTTTTCTCTTTATAAAATTGCTTATTGTCCGATATAATACTCCATGTACTGAAGTCAATTTTATCTAATATTCATATAGACAAATTGACATCACTTTGGGGATTAGGCCACACCCGGCAGTGCTCAGGGCTTTCTCCTGACTCGGGATTCAATGACAGCTTCTGGCAGTGCTCAGCAGACCACAAGCAGTGCCAGGGATTGAGCCTGGCCTATGCAAGCCAAAGGCCTTAATCCCTGCCCTATCCCTTCAGTCCTGCAAACTGGCTTTTTAATTCTTAACATTGTGTCATTTCTTTTCTCAACTTTAACTTTCAGCCTGTGTCTTTGTATTTAAAGTGACTGTTATCTAAACAGCGTATAGTTGGCTCTTTCCTCTGTAAGCAACCCAGCAATATTTTTCTTTAAATAGAGTGTCTCATTTAATGTATTCATCAAGATGGTGAAGTTTAAGTCAGTAGTTGTTCTAATTTGTTTTATTTTTTCCATTCTGTTCTTTGTTCCTGAACATCTGTTCCTGATTCGGGGGAGTTTGGGGAGATTTGTGGGGAGAAAGGCCGGTTAATTATGTTCTAATACTCCATTCTGCCTCTCCTGTTGACATTTTAAATTTTCTATTTTACATTTTTATAGTAGTTGTTTTAGAGATTATAGTATGCATACTTGTCACAGTCTACTTTGAACTAATGATGGTGTGATTCCCTTATAATACAAGAGTCTATTAATAATAGAAGTTGTATGCTCTCAGCCTTTTTTTTAATCATGTTGTAATATAGTTTTCTTTTTCAAATTTTATATATCCAAAGATACTTTTTCTTTAGTTTTTTAAAAGGAAACTAAATTTATTAAAATACAATTATCAATTTAAAATACAATTATTAAAATACAATTATCAAACTGGAGCAATAGCACAGCAGGTAGGGCATTTGTCTTGAACGCAGACAACCCAGGTTCGATTCTTCTGTCCCTCTCAGAGAGCCCGGCAAGCTACCGAGAGTATCTCACCTGCACGGCAGAGCCTGGCAAGCTACCCGTGACGTACTCGATATGCCAAAAACAGTAACAACAAGTCTCACAATGGAGACGTTACTGGTGCCCACTCAAGCAAATTGATGAACAATGGGATGATAGTGCTACAATTATCAAACTTTTTTATATATTTTTTCAAATATCTTCTGTCTCCATGTGTTTTGTGTGTGTATAAATAGAGGTGGTATTTTATTTTATTTAAAATATTTACTTAGGCCCATCATCCATAACTGCTGTAATGTCAACTCACTCATTGGCCCTCCTCCACCAATCCTGACTAAGTCTCCCAGAACATGCACACCAAGCTACTAAACCTTACGGAATACCTTCCCCCACTGCTAAAAACCCCAGAATGCCCAGGAGAGGCAGGTGGGCTAAATACCCACCAAACAAAGGCTCTGGCAGCAGCACCCAACCCCACCACTACAGCTATACCTAGGACTCAACTCCATCACTTCACAAATACCCTCTGCAGAGACATTAATCTCTGAATAATTTCAGGTACCAGTGCCCAGACTGAGAACTCCGGTGTATTTTTCGGAGTTAGGGTGGGTAGCTTCTCCCACATACCCCATACTTTCAGAAGCCCCAGCAGCCCCATCTCCACCCATGTCTGCTGTCTTCCTGACTCTTTGGCCCAGACCATAGATCTGGAAATGTCTGGACCATGCAGCCACATATGCAGCCTTGCAACACCTGAAGCAACAAAAGGCTTAATGAAGTCTGAGACAAGAACTTACCAACCCTACAATCAATTATAGCAGTGTTCAGATAAATTTATTTTTTAGAGCTATTGATGCAATAGTACAGTGGGTAGGGCATTTGCCTTGCATTTGGCCAAACTGGGTTTGATTCCTCTGCCCCTCTCAGAGAGCCCGGCAAGCTACTGAGAGTATCTCGCCCCTACAGCAGAGCCTGGCAAGCTACCCATGGCATATTTGATATGCCAAAAACAGTGACAACAAGTCTTACAATGGAGACATTCCTGGTGCCTGCTAGACCAAATAGATGAACAACGGGACGACAGTGCTACAGAGCTATTGGTATTGATATTGCAACTCTTTTCCAATCAATTTTATTCCTAGAATTGTATCAACAATTGCAGCTTTTTTTAACATTAAATTACTGTGTCACTGTCACTATATCACGGTCATCCTGTTGCTCATCTATTTGCTCGAGCAGGCACCAGTAATGTTTCCATTGTGAGAATTGTTGTTCTGTTTTTGGCATATCGAATACACCACGGGTAGCTTGCCAGGCTCTGCCTTGCAGGCGAGATACTCTGGGTAGCTTGCTGGGCTCTCTGAGAGGGATGAAGGAATCGAACCGGGTCAGCCACTGCAAGGCAAACACCCTACCCGCTGTGCTAATAATAAAATTTTTTATTTAGACATTGTGATCTACAATGTTATTTACAGTTGGGATTTAGGCATAGTAAACTACATTTTAAAGAATGATAAATTAAAAAAATTATTGTTTTTACTCAACTGTACATTTAAACATTTAATATCCATGTAATAGGAATAGTAAAATATAATTTTTCTAATATATAACTTAAAATTATAACTACTCTGGATTTAAATTTCCCAAACAGTATAATTTCACTGAAAATATCACCCAGAATTATTTAAGTGTGGGACTACATCTTTCAGCAAATTACAGGTCTTATTCCACTGTGTCGTTCCCGTCTGTGTAATGTCTTTAACTCTCTTGTTGCTATTTGATTTTCTTTTCCTCTTTGATTTTCAGTTGTGTTATTGGATGTGGAGACCAGTGTTTCCTTTGTATTTGGTCTTCTTGGGATTCACTGTTTTTGGATTGGTAGACTGCCTTTATTCAACTCATTTTGGGAAGAAATTCGTCCCAGAATCTTTGATTGACTTTTTGTTGGTCCTATTCTCTAATTTTTCTTCTTTTGGAATTCCAAATACATAGGTATTTGGTTACTTGCTATTATTTCATAACAAGTGAGACTTTGTCTATTTTTGTCATTTTCCCTCTGAACTTAAGTTTGAACTATTTCAATTCATTTTATCCCTATTAATTATCTTTTTATCTCTTACCCAGTCTGCTATTAATTTTATTTAATATTCTTAATTTCTAACTTCCAGGATTTTCATTCAACTCTTTTACTTTCTCTGAAACTCTTCACAGACGCCCCCCCCAATCTCCTCATCTATGTTTTTCTATGGAATATCTTATATGTCTTTAATATTAAACTTTTATTTAAAATATAATTCACTATTTAGATAAAAACTAATGTTATTAAAGTACATAAATTATTGGTTTATATACAACATATTTTAAAATAGTGTTTATATAGTGAATATATTTATTATTATGCTTTGTCTGGTGGTCACAGCTGGACTGTTCAGGGCTTGCTACTAGCTCTGTGTTCAGGGATCACTCCTGGTTGTGCTCAGAGGATTGACTTTATGTGGTTCCAAGTAGAACTGGGCAGAAACGAGGTAGAAACTGGATCAACCACGTGTGAGGTAATACCCTCCCCAGTATCCTATCTCTCTGGCCTATATTGAATATATTTAGTAGGTATTTGAAAACTTTGTATGATCACCCAAACATATGGTGTGTTGGATTTGTTATTATTCAATGATTTTCTCTTCATCTTTATCACATGCTTAATTTATATCAGAGTGCTTCACTATCTCAGTAATTTTTTTTTAGTGTATGCTTCATGTTGAGTATAAAAGAACAATAAAACAATAGACTTAGAAAAGAAAAAGAAATAGACAAACCCAAGTTGAGAGAAGCGCTGATCAACATGATCCAATCAGTAGTTGAGTTTGTGGGGAGAGCTGAATGTTTCGTTCCTCTATAGGAGCATTGGGTTTTGATCAGGGGGCATCTAAACAGATTAGTCTTTGCTTTGCAACCCTGCTTCTAAATCATGTACTCTCTAAAGCTGAAATACTTGAATGCATGGAAATTGCATTAAGTAGTTGTCGCTTTGGTTAAATTTTGTTTACTTCTGCTCTTTGGAAAGTGAGTTCAGACCTCTTTCTCTAGAGGAGTTCAGAGATTCATCTTGGGAAGATTTCCAACCCTCAAATAGGGGGCGGGGGAAACTCAAACACTGTAATACTGTGAAGCCACCAGCTTTATGATTGTACGTTGAAAGCATCATGGTTATGAGAATGTGAGAATTTAAAGACAGTAATACGGAAACCCTGAGACTTTGAGGTGACAAGATCTCGTGAGACTGCTAGATTTTCAAAAGCTCCTCTGCTTCATGGTTATATGATCTTGGAGGAAGCTTTACTTCTAGCCTCCATTTACTCAGCAAACTAAGTATATACTTGGAAGGAAAGATTATTTTTCTTTGAGAGACACTTCAAATTCATATTGATGACGTTAACCTGCAAGGTTGTCAAAGTTTGTCAACTTCTTGACCAAGCTGGACAGAGTATCTGAAAGCCCTGTTCCCCAGCCTACCCTAATCTCAAACTCAGCAACTGTGCCAGATCTGAAACTTCTTCATCATTGCTTGCCTTAAAAGAGCTCATCCCTTAGTTCAGTTCTTTTAGGTTTCTTTGTGTCCACAGTGTTTTAACGATGTTAAGCAAAACTCTGATTTTTGTTTCATGTAAAGATTTCTTGTTGCTTCGACTTTCTACATGCTAAGCAGAAGCAGAACTCTGGGTATGCTTTTTAAATATTTTTATTTGTGGTTACTCCAAGTATGCCTTTGTGGATGGCTCTTTTTATTAGAAAAGTCTTTCAGAGCCAATTTTTGAAAAATGAATAAAATATCAAGCTAGGCAATGTACTTGGAATATATATATGCACATTTTAACATATATTTATGTACTTTAATTTTTTCTTGGAGCATTTGTAACACTATTTTTATTCTTTCAAAAAAATTAGAGGTTTAGAAATTCCAATAAGGAAGCACCTCTTGAAATAGAACAACCAATGAAGTAACTACCGAAAGCGTTGAATAGAACCAGAGAGATTACAGTGGGTATGGCATTTGCCTCCAGAACCTCATATAGGTCCTTGAGCCTTTCCTGGAGTGATCCCTCAGGTTAGACCCAGGAGTAAACCCTGAGCACTACCAGATATAACCACAAAATAAACTAACAAAAATTGCATTAACAAAAAAGCACCATAGAAGCAAATATCTGCTTTCTCAAAGAAAGTACATCAAACAACCAAGTCAATGAACATATAGCAGTGTGTTTTCTGTTTTTCCCCCAAATTTTATTTTATTAAAGCACCATGAGTCACAAAGTTACTCATAGTTGGGTTTTGACATACAATGGTCAACCAGTGTACCACCAGTAGTATCAATTTTCCAATAGTGCTCCCAGATACCTCTTTTATCCCCGTAACTCCAGACCCAGCCTGCCTTCTTGACAGACACCATTTAAGTTTGGTTATTAAAGTTTGTGTCTCACAGTTTCAGTGTTGTTGACACTGTGGTTTGGATATTTAGCTCTATCATTCTTTAACACCACCCATGTACCTGACTCCCCTTGACCCTGTCACCATTAGTTCTCATCTATACCTTCTTCCATACCTTCTATTTCTTTATTCTGGGGCCAAGGGTGATCTAGAGATCTCCACCCTTTAAATCATTGCATTTCTTCATCCAGTTACTCTAAATACCACATATAATTGATGTTATCCTGTTTTTGTCCTTTTTCTGGTTTACTTCCTTTAACATGATAGCTTCCAGTTCCATTATGGTGCAGCAAATTGCATGACTTTATCATCAGTTCTGACAGCTGTGTAGTATTCTACTGTGTATGTATATTACATCTCATGAACTCATGAGTGCAATCATGATCTGTTGTTGGATGTCTAGGTTGATCCCAAATCTTAGCCATTGTACTAAATGCCACAATAAATAATGGGGTGTTTATACATGGTATAAAATACATGCTTTATGAATGCTTTTCTGTCCTGGGAATCAATACCCAAAAGTGGAATTGCTAGGTTGTATGGTAGCTCAATTTTAAATTTTCTGAGAACCTTTCACACTGTTTACTATAGGGAGTGAACCACACAACATTGTCATCAGCAATGAATGAGAGTTCTTTTTCATCACATCCTCACCTCCAACACAGATTGTTTCCATTATTTTTGATAGTGTGTTTCCTTTATTGGAAAATTCTTAGAACATTATAGGAAACCCTTACAACGGTACAGTCTGATTTTGCAGATTGAGTACAACTCTGTTGGTAGGAAGTAATGATCACTGATAGGCACAAGATGACCCTGGAGTAAAGTATTAAGAGATGAAAACATTTCTTTATTTAATTTAGAGGTGGGTAGTTTTAGGGTGACTAATTTTGAAAGTATTTTGTCTTGAATAGATCTTTTTAAGGGGCCTTTTCACTTAGAGGTGGTGCTCTCAAAAGTTATATTACTCTATTTCATTTTTAAAAAAATTTTTATTAGTGAATCACCATGAGGTACAGTTACAGACTTACAATTCAGTAATACAATGGTCGAGTACCTATCCCTCCACCAGTGCCCATTTTCCACCACCAATGGTCCCAGCATCCCTCCCACCACCAACCCCATTCCCCCACCCCACCCCGCCTCTGTGGCAAGGCATTCCCTTTTGCTCTCTCTCTCTCCTTTTGGGTGTTGTGGTTTGCAGTAGAGGTCGTAAGTGGCCATCATCTTCAGTCTACTGTCTACTTTCAGCCCACATCTCCTATCCCAAACGAAACTTCTTAGCACCCTTTACTTGGTAGTCCCTTCTCTATCTGAGCTGCCTTTTCCCCCAGCATGCAAGGCAGGCTTCTAAGCTGTGGGGTAATCCTCCTAGTACTTATCTATACTGTTCTTGGGTGTTAGTCTCCCATTCTGTTATTTTATATTCCACAAATGAATGCAATCTTTCTATATCTGTCCCTCTCTTTCTGACTCATTTCACTTAGAAACTTTCTCAAAGAAGAAATCTGAATGGCCAAAAGACACATGAAAAAATGCTCCTCATCACTAATCATCAGGGGATGCAGATCAAAGCAACAATGAGATACCATCTCATACCACAGAGACTGACCCACATTCGTAAGAACAAAGCAACCGGTATTGGCGCAGATGTGGGGAGAAAGGGACTCTCCTTCACTGCTGGTGGGAATGCCAACTGGTTCAGCCCTTTTGGAAAACAGTTATGGATGCTTCTCAAAAAATTAGAAATTGAGCTCCCATGAGCTGTATTATGGATTCACCACCAGAATCTTACCATTCTATAAGGAAGTGATCATCAACATAAAGAGAGGGGTTCGGCAGGAACATTTCACCAAAACACTTCAGTACCACCCTTGAGAACATCATGCAATGACTGGAATGGGAAGGAATGGGAGTGAAGATAGATGGTCAGAAACTATACCACCTTCGCTTCACTGATGACATCGTTCTAATAACACCAAATATCAGCCAAGCGGCACGAATGCTGGCCGACTTTGACCATGAGTGTTGTAAGGTCGGACTGCAGCTGAATCTCACAAAGACAATGTTCATGAGAAATTGACTAGTTCCTGATGTTCCATTTGCCCTCAGTAAAACGAACATCTCCGCATGCAGCAGCTATGTATACCTAGATCGAGAACTCAACATGACAAACAATCTGGCACCTGAACTGTGCAGCAGGAAGAGAGCAGCGTGGAACACCTTCAAAAGCATCGAAGAAGTGGTTAAGAGGACGAAGAACCTCTGGCTCCAGGCACATCTTTTCGACTCCACCATTCTTCCTGCAATAATATATGCTTAGAGACCTGGGACCTAGAAAACAGGATGAGAACGCTATTTGTGCATCCCAAAGAGGAATCAAAAGAGCTATGCTTGGAATATCACATTTCACTCAAGTGAGAGAAGGAATCCGGAGTTCCGACCTCCATCAATGATCAAGAATCAGGGACACTGTCTCATTTGCCAAGGCATCGAAAATCAGATGGGCCAGACATGTAATGCAGTTTAGAAACCACCACTGGACTAGAGCTGTTACCAACTGGATTCCACAGGATGTCAAAAGAACTTGTGGCCACCCACCTATGAGATGAGCAGACTTTTTCATCAAGACCCTAAATGAATGGTTTAAGGCTCTTCGTGTTTCTTGAGTGAGCAGATGCCACTGGGCTACACTAGCACGTGACAGGGACAAATGGACATTACTGGTGCCAGCTCGAGCAAATCGATGAACAACAGGATGACAGGTGATACAAGTGATACAAGTGAGCTCCTGTTTGACCCAGCAATACCACTGCAGGGACTATATCCCGGAGATACTCTATTTCATTTTTTCAAAGCACCATTGAGGGCCACAGAAATCACTCAATTTCTTTTCATGTAAAAGTCTGAGCTTGATCCCCAGCACCATATGGTCTTTGAGTACCCCTAAGAATGACTCCGAGCACGTAACTGGGAATAGTCCCTGACCCTGATATGACAAAAATAATTAAGGAAATGAAAGTGTCATTGTGATATAGTTTGTATTTCATAAAATTCACCCATTATTAAAGCCTAGATAGACAAACGAAAAAAACAACCCACAAGTATGAGCAACTTTGGTTGTCCTTCTACAAGGACTATCCAATTAAAGGAATAAGACAGCAGATGAGGTAGGAAAGCACAGTTGCATAGGTAAAGAAAGTGCAGGCTAAGATCCCAAACTTTAATAAGTAGAAGATCTCATATTCAAACTACAGCAACTAAGAAAACCAGATTCTAATATTAAGCCCAAGAACTGAGCACTAGAAAAAGATAAGGAAAAAACCCTTATACTCAGGTTGTTATTCAGTTATCCCTTTGCTTCTGCTCTCCTATACATAAAACATTCTGGACTCAGCATTCCATCCTGCACACAATTGATTCATCAGCAGCAGGTTTAGTGTACAGTGTACGGTGATGGAGCTGGAGAGTAGATTCAGTAAGAAAGAACAGTATCTATTGTGCAGCACTGAAACACTAGGCACTTAAAGAAACGTTTGTGTTTGAAATTTACCCTTGTTTTGGTTTATCATCCCTTTATATTCCTGAGTCAAGCAAGAAAGAGTCAAAAATGAAAAAGGAAGGAAGAAAGCAAACACAGAACATAGACAGCTATGGGGTCGGGCAGAATATGATGCAGAAGAAAGGATTCTTTTGGATGGTGCTTTGGGGGCCACTCCTGGTGGTTCTTAGGGCTTACTTCAGGTCTGGTGTTTCTTGAACACTGGCGGTGTTCAGGGACCAAATATGGTGCCAGGCATCAAACCTGTGTCTGCCCAGTACAAGTAAAACACTTTACCCACTATACTATCTCTCTGGCCCCACCAAATTTTTGTTAAGGGATTTATTTGTAAATTTTTGGAGATTCAAATTTTTAGCTTCTTCCAGATTTATTTGTCACTCCCTCAGGAGACACAATCTTTTGAGCTTCCAAATATCACTGAGGATCTATCCAGAGTCCTTAGTGGGCATGTTTAATGCTCTGGGCTTTTCTGCCTTATCACTTTTTTTCGTCTGGTATAATTTGAAGTAGTAACATAAAACCCAGGGAAAGAAACTTGTTTTAATATCCAAACCACCAAGTCTAAATCTGGGTTTGTGAGCCTCCAAAGCTTCATAAAAGGAGAGAATAACGTCAGCTTAAGTCTTACCTCAAACCACAAGACATTTAAAGTTCTGATTTACAATCTAGGCTAGACCAGCATGAGCTATCAAAAAGTATCATATTCCATCATTTTTTTTCATATGAGGTACAAGTAAAAGTACTAAACTTGCTTAGCCCCTTCCGGTTTTCTTAATGGAATTGATTATGGAATTGGCAGAAGTGTTGCCTGTCAAAGGGATAGACCAGAACATTCCATATTTCCTTCTCAGATTTGCCATCAATTGGCCAAATGATCACAGTTTCCTCTTACTGTATGGGTGTTCTACCTTCGCTCCAGTCAAGAGAAGACTCTAGCCTGGACTCTACCCTGAGAGACTCTGGCTCTGGCTCTGGCCCTAATCCTGTGAGGGACTTCTCAAGGTCAGCTGGAAAAGATCCCTGGAACACATGTTTATCCACGAGGCCTCTTTCCATGGGAATTTCAGAACTTGCATATTTGGCTGTTTCAAGACTAGCCACCCAAGTGTTAACTGAGTCACAGATGTGTCTAGTGTTTCACTAACTATTGAACAATATTAACAGTTTATAGAGAATGCAAATGGAACCTTGCCACGTGACTATAGTATTTATGTGTTCGCATGTATGACAGTTGAGTGTCTTAAAAACAAGACAGACCTTGTTGAAGGCAGCAAATCAAGAGTGACAAGCTAGGCTAAGGACAATTTCTTCCTGATCTGCTGGGAATCCCAAAATTCTAAATGCAAATTGGCCTTGAAAGTCCTGATAAAAGTGCATTTGTAAGGTATGAGATAAATGTTTACTTAATTTAACATTTTAAAATTTGAAATATCTATTTTAAATAGTTAGATGTAAACGCAGACTGTAATTTGTACTCTTGTCAAGGGTTTCACAAAGGTAAAGGTGGCCGGTGGCCCTGACACCAGAACATGGACTTTTTCTTGATATAAACATGCTAACTGTAATGATAACTTCTTAAATTATTTTCAAGTGGGACAGAAGAAACAGTACAGCAGGTAAGATGCTTTCCTTGCATGCTGCCAATTTGGGTTTGATTCCTGGCTCCATAAATGGTCCCCTGATGCCTGCCAGGAATGATACCAGAACACAAAGCCAGAAGTAAACCCTGAGCACAGATGGGTGTGGGTCAAAAACAAAAAGTAATAATAATTTTTCATTATAGGCACGGTGATTTGTGATACTGCTGATGGTGGGGTTTAATGCAAAAATTATTCCAGCACCACACCCTCCTCCAGAGTGTCTACTTCCTTCACCACTGAGCCAGTGTCCTGCCCATCACCCTATTTCCCTCCTCTATCCCCAAACCATAGTAAACATTTTTCTGTAGACCATTTCTCAGATTCTGTTGCATTTGGGCATATGTTATTTCTATATGTTCCCTTATATCCCACATATGAAATACCATACCAACAGACCCAGAGAAGCATTTTATAAAATCCGACACCCATTTATGATTTTTTAAAAAAAACTCAATAAAATAAAAGTAGAAGGAACTTTCCTTATTATAGTTAAAGCCATTTATTACAAACTCACAGAGATCATACTCAATGGTAAAAGCAAAAAATACTGAGAAGTTTCCCTAGAAGATCAGGTGCACTCTCATAACTACAATTCACTATAATTGGAAGTACTTGCCATATAAATTAGGCAAGAAAGAGATACCAAGGGCATCCAATAATAGAAGATGAACTCAGAAGTCGAATAATCACTATTTGCAGATAACATAAAGATTCTACAGAAAACACTCCTAAAAACAATAAACATAGAGTAAAGTGGCAACCTAAAAAATCAACATGAAAAAATTCATGGAATTTCTATATGCAAACAATAAAATTGAATCAAGAAAAACTTTAATCACACAATATTCAAACACTTGTTCCTTCACTAGTGTACATTTCCTACCCACCAACATTAAATGACTGAAACTCAATCATGAACAACTTTTTAAACTATGTCTCTCACTGTGATTCAATAAAAAATATGAGGGGAAAAGAAATAATTATTTTAAAGTTTTAAAATCATTACCAATTATTTTAAATAATTATTTTAAATAACCAATCCCATTCACAATTGTGCCTTAAATAAACACAAGTAACTAGGAATCAGCAACAAAGGTAAAAGACTTATTTTAAAAACTGTAAATAACTGCTAATAGGAAGAAAAGAATACACAGAAATAGAAATATATCCTCTGTTTATGAATTGGAAGGATTAATAATGCCAGTATTCAATCCTACCCAAAACACTACATAGATTCAGTGCAGTCCATATAAAAATGCCCATGATATTTTAAAAGGAAAAAAGACACAATGTTGTTGAAATTTCTATGAATCAACAAAACCCACAGAATAGCAAAAGTAATCGTAGTGAGGAAAAGAGAGTGCTTCTCTTCCTGCAACTTTAATTTACAATATAAAGTCATAGAAATAAAAGGAATAATTTTATAAAAAGCCCAAGAGCCCACAGCCACTGCCATTTTGATTCACCCATCAGCCCTGCTCCACCGATTCCCAACTAAATCTCCCAGGAGATACACAACGAGCAGTTAAAATTCATGGTAACACCCGTCCTCATAGCTGAAAACTCAAGTACTCAATCTGCCGAAGCTCCGGCAGGCACACCACACCCCTGCCAAGGATTCAATTCCACTGCTTCATGAGTATTCTCTGCAGAGATGCCAAACAACGAATAATTTCAGGTACCCCAGTGCACAGGCTGACAACTCTGGTGTTTCTCAGAGTTGGCTGGGCAGCCTCTGTGTACTTCCAAAAGCCTGGCAGCCATACCCACCTCCTACACCTGCTACTATGTTAACTCATTAACCCGGACCATAGCCCCTGAAGTCTGTGGACCGTGCAACATAATTGCTTATTCCCCAATACTGAAATTCCAGGAGAAGTGCACCAAATTAAGTGGGAACTCAAACAAACGCAATAACACAAAAGGTTCAAATAGCAACAAACAGCTTAATAAATTCTTAGACAAAGACTTAACAACCCAATAATCAGATCTAACAGTTTTCACATAAAAATTGATTTTTTAATATGTATTGGTTTTAATATTGGAGCTTTGTCACCTAATTAATTCAACTATGGAATTGTATCAACAGTTGAGGATTTTATCTACATTAAAATAAATAAGTTTTTTAAAAGGAAGCTCAAGAACCTCAAACTATTTCAAATTTCTCCTTCTCAGTTTTAATGGTTTGCAGATAACAATTCAGAATTACTTGGATTTATACCTAAAGTCTGTCATTACAAAACAAAAAGTTTTGGAAATTTTGAATCTCTAAAATGAAGTATATTTCCCCAAATAAATAAAACTCTAGATGGCATCAATTTTGCATATATGCCATATACTAATTTTTTCTGTCCATACTACCAGAAGATAATAATTAATTTTTATTTTTATTTGTGTAACAAAAATTAGTTTTGTTTTCATAAGGGGCATGTTACTGTACCCTATGAACCTAGAAAACTAATGAATTAATGTTTTAAGAGCTATTGTAGAGGTGTGTCTGCATGCTGTAGAGGAGAAATATTAAACTATTCAACAAGAGAGGTTAACAAAATCTCAGAAAACATAAGGACTGTGTAGTCTACTGTCCAGCACTTGAAGGAAAATAGACCGAGGTACATCACCATAAAATTTGAGAATACTAGGGAAAGAGATCATCTTAAAAGTTTTTGCAAATAAAAAATAGCGGTATAAAAATATATCAGACTAACCTGGACATTTTAACAGTGATGCTGAAGAAATGCCACCAAAATATAAGGAGAAATTATTTGTGTCTGTTATAATCTGTTGTATTCATCTAAAAACAACTAAAGATGTTCATAGAAATGTAATTTCTCAAAATAAACAATTTCAGGAGGATACCAGAAGACAAACATTTTTTTACAGAGAAAATGTTGGAAATAAATCAATAAAGATGTAGATAAGGGGAACAGTGATAGTACAGTGGGTAGGGCATTTGCCTTGCACATGGCTGACTCAGGTTCGATCCTCGTATGGTTCCATGAGCCCTACCAGGAGTGATTCCCTGAGCACAGAGCCAGGGGTAAGCCCTGAGCACCACCCGGTGTGTCCCAGAAACAAAGCAAAACAAAACAAGATGTAGAGGCCACTTGTATCATGGAAATTAAAATAAAAGAGGAAAAAGAAATCCACAGAACTATGACACAGATTAATTCAGGAGGAACCAGTCAGTAGGCTTAATAAATAACAAATCTAAACTGAAGGGATCAGAAAGCTTGCTTAGTGATGTCTGCAATATGGTGAAATTGGTTTAAATATTTAATGTGTTAAGAGATATTTGGCGACTGACTCCTGGGAATATATCCCGGAGAGGCAAAAAGGTATAGTAGAAATGATATCTGCATTTCTATGTTCATCGCAACACTATTTACAATAGCCACAATCTGGAAAAACCCAGAGTGCCCCAAAACAGATGACTGGTTAAAGAAACTCTGGTAAGGGAGGGCTGATACCTGGGCCCGGCTATTCCGGGTATTCCGGAATAGCATAGAGGTTACTCCAAGACTAGGGACTGATAGGCCTGTGAGACTCCCCCTGCAAAGACCCATCATCCCTTCCCTCCTCTCCCTGCAAAAATGGAGTCTTTTGTGTCACAAGGGATATCGGACAATGCCTCCCCTGACCGCTTTTAATTTAAAACAAAACAGGGGGAGATGTAGGGAGCCGCTTTACAAGCCTGGCTCTTCTCTCCTAGTCAGACAGCCTGGCTCTCTGATTCTAACAGAGGCTTGTAGCAAGGGTGCCACTATGGTCGCCATTTGTTTCTCAATAGCCTATGCCTGTAACAAAAGGGCATGTCAATCTGCATTTGTATGTGGGTCCAGACACCATTTCCCCCCAGCAGAAAGGTATAAGTAGTAGCTGCTAGTAGAATAAACTCTCTGGTACATCTACACAAAGGAGTACTATGTAGCTGTTAGAAAAGATGAAGTCATGAAATTTGCATATAAGTGGATCAATATGGAAAGTATCATATTGAGTGAAATGAGTCAGAAAGAAAGAGACAGACACAGAAAGATTGCACTCATATGTGGAATATAAAGTAGTTGAGGGGTACAGGCTTGCAATGATGCAATTTCTGGCAGATATTTCTCTGGACTTAGTTACTAAAGTACTAAAATACAGAAATCCAAAACCATGCAGCTGCTAGTGCCTCTAGAGGCCACTCGACTTCATATCTCTTTATTCTCAGCAATGGAAAACAAATTATCAAATGCTTCTTTTTCATCAGGTCCGACTTTAGGGGGGGGGAGAAACTCCAAACAATAATAGTGAGTTTTGTGTTGAAATATTGAATGTAATCAAAGTAAAGTAAAAGTAAAGTGAAATTTATCAATTACACAGGTGGGGGGGGCCTGGGGAGGTGGGGGGTGGGGGAGAGGTATACTGTGATTCTTGGTGGTGGAATATGTGCACTGGTGAAGGGATGGGTATTCGAGTATTGTGTAACTGAGACTTAAACCTGAAAGCTTTGTAACTTTCCACATGGTGATTCAATAAAAGAATAAATTTTAAAAAAGAGAGACTTGGTGACTGAATTAATGATAAGGTCAAAGAAATGTAGCAATTAAAACAAAAATATATTAAACCACGAAAAAAATAAACATGTGCAAGAAATGGTCAGTTTTATGATAGATATATCTTAACTGTGGGTAGTATTGATGGACCTGCATTAATTTAAGCACTGGTAGTAAATCTAACCACTTGCATTCTGATATATTTATACTGGGAGACTGGAAATAGGAATGCTGGGCATATATTAAAGAGCATTAGGGTGGTGGGGAGGAAAATGAGCTAAGCCTTCATCCTTCACATCTAAGAGGTCAGAATGTGCCAAAAACTGAAAAATTTAAAAATTGCACTATACAGGAATTGCTTATGTATATGGAAACAAATACTTGAAAAACAATGACTTAGAATTTAAAATCATTGTCTTTGGGAAACAGGACATTAGCAATAGGGTAAGGGGTCACAGAATTATGTCTTACTGCTCTGGTTAGAGTTGAACCTTTAAACTTTTTTTAAAAAAGATTTTGAAAAAGCTACACTTATGTTTTTTTTTTTTAATATGGACTAATTTTGGCTTGAGGATTACACCTAGTGTTGCTCAGGGATTCTTTCTGGCTCAGTGCTCAAGATTTATTCCTAGTGGTACTCAGGGGACCATATGTGATGCCAGGAATGGAACCAAAGCTGGCCACATGCAAGGCAAGTGTCTTTCCTCCTTTACTAATTCTCTCTCTCCTGAAATAATAGACTCTATGTTGAGAAAGATAAAAATGAATAGACTTTACTAGTTGATAATCAATGCATGCAGGATTTTATGTGGAAAAAGTGCTTCCACATACAACATCTAATAAAAACATGCTTATCTTTCTGTCACAAGTTATCATTTTATTCATTTTATTCACGAGGAAATTCATGCTTATGGCTCTTCAATGCCTTGCAAAACTCTAGACAGCAAGGATATGGCTAATGTGAGCCTCTAGGGCAGGCCCTTCAGGCCATAACTGCCTCCTAAAGTAGCTCTTTCTTTGATCTTGGAATGTTTTGTAAGTGCCATAGGCTACAGGATACTGTGCGTAGGCAGTTGTTTGGCATCTTAGCTGAGGAGAACGTCAGAGATAGTCTAGCTCAGCCCTTTATTGTACATAAGAAATATATGGTTCATAAAAGATTTTTCAGGCTTTCAAGATTTTATTAAGTATATAGAAGAATTTGCTGAATTGCTTAGGTCTAGAAGTCTTTGTACCATTCTGGCAAAGTCAGACTTACTTTCACTTTGCAAATACAAAAAATGAAGCACATAGACACACACAGTACCATACGATTTTATGTTTTTTAATGAGACATTTTCTCAAACAATCGGTTCTAGTCCATTTCTTTGAGATCAGGTACTGATGGATTAAATAATAAAAGTGGAGAATTTTCACGATACTGTTTGGTCTCTTTCTACTACTTCGCCCCGTTTGAGCAGGGTAGCCAATCCAATTCCGTCTCTGAAATGAGCCAGCCCAGTGAAAGAAAATTCTTACACATATTTTATCATTTCTCTCCTTATCAAAAGTGACTTTACAGATTGCTGTTTATCAAACATTTACAGCTAACCTGACAGCTCTCTGTTCAGAAATGACCAGGTGAAACAACTCAGCAAAACCTTGTACCTGACAAGAGCTGAGGAGAGTTTATTCTGCTGGCAATGCACACAACTTTTCAAACAAGTAAGTTTCTTTTTCAGCTCAATTAAACCTGTGTTCAATAAAATCACATGGGAGACAAGAGGCCTGTGAATGTCAGTTATTGATTAACCTCTATTACACCTGAAGAGAGGCTCCTCTGGCTGAACTTGATTAAAAATCATTTCCAAATCTAAATTCGACAATGTCACATCATTTCCCATTATGTCCATCCACCTTCTGTCCTCAGAGCTTGGAATCTAAGGGCCTCTGTGAAAGCTCAGTAGTGTAGGCTTTTCAAATTATATGTTGCTTAATTGATAAACAACCTGACTGTGGGACAGGCCAAGATACCATTGATAAAGTGATGGATTAGTTCCTTACCAAGGAAAGTAGAAAACTAGAGCAAAGAACTCTTTTTGCTTATGATTCTCCTCTTGAGATAGCTCTTCAATGCAAATACATTTTACATGATGCAAAACCTAGCTATATTGCTTCATAAAAGTTATTTAACTTCTCAAAGCTTCCATCTTAAGTGTCAAATGGAGATGAGAATACCTAATCAATTGTTGTGATTATAAAATAAAAGAATGTATATTGTGCCCTTACCTTTACTTTTGGTATTTTAAAGTTTCTTCTTCCCTTCCTCCCGACATGTCAAAACAAAAACCACATATCTTTGCTTCCCTGACTTATCAGTAAACATGTAATTCCACATTTCAGTCACAGGCTATCTTTTTTGCCAGTAATATCATATCCAGTGGTAGAGCATTCCGGTCACTTTTCTTAAAAAAGAACTTAATATCTAGATAGCGTTAGATACAAAAAGTATGCTCAAATGAAACTATCATACCCGAGGCTACATTTTTCTTTGAATGTATGAAATAGGTGTATTTTTTTCAATTTTATCATGATACAGTTATAGCATATGCCAAAATATAGGATAATAGTTAGTTGCCCATCCCTATCACCAGAGGCTCCAAAATCTCCTGACTTGTAAGAGGAGGACCTAGGTTCACAGCCCTGCTCTTCTTCTTTCTAGTTGTGTAACTTGAAGAAATCTCAACTTTGAGTTTTAGTTATCACTGTCACGGTATTACTCTCATCCCATTGTTCGTCGATTTACTCGAGCAGGCACAAGTAACGTCTTTATTCCTTCCAGCCCTGAGATTTTAGCAGCCTTTCCATACTCGTATTTCCCAATGATTGGAGGCTCTTTCAGGGTCAGGAGAATGAGACCTATTGTTACTATTTTTGGCATATCGAATACACCATGGGTAGCTTGCCAGGCTCTCTGAGAGGTATGTATATATCTGTTTCTGTATTTGGGATAATTTGGGATAAGAATACACCACGGGGAGCTTGCCAGGCTCCCCAAGTGGGCAATAGACTCTCTGTAGCTTGTCAGGTTCTCCAAGAGGGAGAACTAGGCTATTAGATCCTGCGCAGCCACATCGAGGCATTGTGGCCGCGCACTTCAGGGAGCTTGGTTTTAGAGTCTCTGGATGTTGGTCGTTAATGGAATTACATGGCACCAGGGACAGTTTCTGGGTGTGACTGCAGACTGGCCTTGAGCATGGCTGTGGCTGGGTTCTGGAGGTCTTCAACTATCGAAGCTCTGCTCAGGGCGGGGAGGGAAACACAACCCGTCCCCTCCAAAGTGCCCCGGTGAAGACAGTCAGGCATGGGGGCAAGAGACTGTGTTGCTCTCTTCTGGGATATATGTGTATATATATATATATATGTGTGTGTGTGTATACACACACACATATATATAATGTATATATCATACCCGAGGAAGTAATATATATATGTATATATACACACATATATAATGTATATATCATACCCAAGGAAGTAATATATATATGTATATATTATTCTCTATGATTTGTTGCCTCATGTTTGGACTCCATCAAATATGGTGTGATAATTATGGAAAATGGATAGGAAGTGCCTTATAATGTGTTGGAAAGCAGCCTGGAATATGGCGGTGGTTGAGTAGTGGAGGTCAGCTGCTGAGGCTGGGTCCCTTGAGGCGGGGAGGGTACTCACCCGCCCCTCTCTGGGGCAGCCTGAGTGAAAACAGCCTGGCATGGAATTACACATTATCACACTGTAAAAATGTGTATACCTTAATTAAAAGACAGAGGCCTGGTTCATACTAATTCAGTTGATGGTAATGTTTTTTTAAATTTTTTGTTTGTTTGTTTTTGGGTCACAAGCTGGGGATGATCAGGCATTACTCCTGGCTCTGCACTCAGGAATTATTCCTGGCAGTGCTCAGGGGACCATATGGGATGCTGGGAATCGAACCCAGGTTGGTGGCATGCAAGACAAATGCCCTACCCGCTATACTATCCTTCCAGCTCCAGTAACATTTACTTTTTATCAACAGCAATATAATTAATCATCATTACATAGGTGAGATCTTTATTTACTCATCAAAATTAAACCCAAATCTTACTCTGTATTAAAGCAATTCAATTATTCCTATTCCTCTCAAGAGCAGATATTTTTTCAAATTGATTTATATTACTGAAAATGAGATTAATTTCACTGATACATTCTTCCAACAGGTCCCATTATTTACTCATATTGATCATCTATGATTATCAAGTTCACAATATTGGCTAGACTTACAAACAAAGAAAAGAACGGTAGCATTTATTTTCTGTTTTATACAAGGCATTGTGCTAATTGCTTGGGAATATGTCAATTATGTTATTTGTTCCTACTAAAAACTTGGAAAAATTAGAATGCCCTTTTTTTAAGAAATAGATGTTTACAGAGGTTAACTACATTGTCAATGTTAAGAGACAGAGCTTGGATTAAATCAGAGCATATCAAATTTCAAAGCTTCATATCCTCTAGTTCATCAGAGATGGGGCAATGCTTCAGAATTACAAAGGATGAGAGTTGATCTGCATTTTAAGAGCATTTACTTTTCTGAGTGCCATGAGAAGCAAAATCTGCTTATAAACTATCGAGAATAATATTATTCCCAGTGTATTGATTTCCATTTGCTGGGCATTTTCCATATCCTTGTAAAAATGAATATGGATAAGAATTTTTGTCCCAGTATTTGTGGAGGAAAATAAATTTATTAAAATGCAGCATGTTCCCAGATTTCAGTAGGTTACTCTACAAGTTCTTTGTTTTACACACATTATGTGGCTGTGGCTCTTCTCTCTCACTTTTTTCTTCTTATTCAAATGAAACCTTGGAGCTACAATGTGCACCCTTGTCAAAAGATAAAAATCCAAGGTAACATTTTTATGAAAACATACTTTTGTTGATCAGATGGTAAAATAAATGCTGTTTTCCCTATCAAAACAAACACTCTCTTGTAAGGCCTTAAAACTAGTGTAATGTGTTTTGAACGTTTAATTCTGTGAAAAACAATATACAAATAAAGATCAGATCAATCAGATCAATAAAATGCAATACAAATAAAGATCAATGATCAATACGAGTAAATAAAGATCAGATAGGTATCATGGAGTTTATCTTTGTTCAGAAGACAGAAGAAATCAGCATTAGCTGAGCACATGTTTAGGTGTCTTATACCCTACCAGATGTAATATTCCACCCGAGAAGCATATAACAACTTTTTTTGGGGGGGGGGGGTGTTGAGCCACACCTGGCATTGCTCAGGGGTTACTCCTGGCTCTGTACTAAGGAATCACTCCTGGTGGTGCTCAGAGGACCATATGGTATGAAAGGGACCGAACCCAAGTCTGTCACTTGCAAGGTCAGCTTATCCGCTGTATTATCGCTCTAGCCCCAAACTAATAACAACTTTAACCTCACTGATGAAATTAAGATTCAAAAGTAGTCATAGTTGTTCTGATTGGACAGCTGATAGGGCATTTACCTTACATGTGGTACACCAGGTTTGATTTCCCAGCACCCCAAATGGTCCCCTGATTCTACCAGAAGTGATTCCTGAGTGTACAGCACGGAGTCAGCCCTGAGAACAACTAGGTGTGACTCCCAGAACAAAAACACAGCAGAGCAATCCCCAAAAAGTAGCTATAGAAAGTTTTATTTTAAAGTCCAAGGAAAAGAAAAAACTGGGATCTTAATTCATACATCACTGAGTCAAAAGTAATTTTTATTTGCTTAGCCTATTACATGCTAGGTCATTTGGCTAAGAACCTTTAATCCTCACAAATGTATTACAGGGTAGGTAATACAGTTATGGAATGCAAAGTAGGAATTATTTTTGTACTTTTTTTTAAATATCAGGAGGCTGAGGCGTGGGTTAGGCAACTTTCCCAAAATGAAGGTTTGACCTTGGCCCACCTGAAACCAACTCTATCACTTTTCATGGCCCTATGAAGATTCCCCAGCAGAGCTAAAGACCTCTTTCGCTTTCAGACAAGTTGGTAGTAGGTGTGGAAGGAAATAAAATCTATTGGAGAATGTCACTGCATTCTCACAATTAATATCAAATAGGTTTAAAATAGAGGATGTGACTAATAGGGGCCACAAAATTTGAGGAACTGCTTTTTGAAAATGGAAACGGTGTAAAAGGAGCCAATTCGTGTACAAAGGAAGCAGAAGTTAGCAAGGTAATGACAGCACAGTCATAGCTACTGTCGTATAGATAAGCAACATTATCTTTTAAAAAAAAACATAACAAGCCAAGAAGACCTTTGATACTAAAAGAACAAGAACAAATGAGAGAAAAAGCTTCTCCAAAAGCATGCTGTGATTAAAAAAGAAATTAAGTCAAGAGACCGGGGGTATCACTCATGGAGCTGAAACACGTGTCTGACACTCAAGTTTGATCCCTGGCACTGCAGCTCCCCACCAAGCACTGCCAGGTGGCCCTGACAGCCCCAGCATGCCTTGTCAAGCCATGCCGTGTCACAAGCAGGAACACAGAAGAAACTGTCAGACCTGCGCCACGCAGCCAAGTGTTGCCAAGAGAGCTCCTGAGCTACTCCAGACACTGCTCAGATGAAGGGTCACACACGCAAGACAGGCGTCCTACCACTGAGCAACATCCCAGCCCCAATTCATTTCCCCACTAACCTTAGTGATGATCCCTACATGGAGAGTCCCACATAGAGAGACGTGGGAAAATGTGTAGGATCTCATAAGAGGATCTAAAGATAAAGAAAAGAAAGGAAAAAATGTAATCTGCATTGGTCTATACTTTTGGCTGAAATTGGAGTTAGATTAGGTATCGCTCAGAGGCTGGTGCTCAGAGAGGATGCTTTTGTGAAGGCTCATCCAAGTACTTTGTTACACCTGTACACAGTTGAGTCTGGGAGCTGTTGCCTTAGAGTCGTGAGTAATGACCTGTACCGTCTGTGGCTGTGCGGGCACCTGAACCCAGGAGGCAGCTAGGAGGCACCAGCCTATACAGGAACTATCACACCCGGAGTACCAGAATGCTTATCTAAGACATTGGCACTATTTATCTTTTTAAAAATAAAGCAAATTAGTTAATCATGTTTATTATTGAGTGGTCATCATTTGACATCCTCTTCTATTTTTATTTATATACCTTTCTGAGATATTCCTTAATATTGATTTTTCCTACCATATTAGTAGAAATATGATCAAAAGTTGTCTTTTATACTAAATGTTATGTATAGTGAGCATGTAATATATCTGTGTAGTTGTTGTGTTCACATTTTATAAATAAAAAATGTTGTCTTCTCTAAGAGTACTGATTTTATTTCATTTGAAGCATTCTTCTGCTTTAGGAAGCATTTTTTTCAATTACCTCATGTTCTTTTCCAAGATATCCAGGATTTTACAAAAATAACTTTTAAACAGTCAGAAGACATGACAGATGGAAACGGGTGGATATAGAATAATCTCTCTCATAAGCAGGAGTTTAAAGTCACCCAGTAATGGAACAACAAAGGTCAACAGAACTGGAGAGTTGATTAATAGAATTGAGTTTTCGGGGAGGATGTGATGAGAGAATGGGAAGGGACACTGGTTCCTCAGTAGAGGGATGTGGGGGAAACGGATACTCTGGTAAAGGTTATGTGGTGCTGAAATTATGCATGTATAAAACTATCATTACAGTACTGTATATCATAGGACCATAATGAAGTTTTGTTGTTGGGTTTTTGTGTTTGTTTTTAAGAAAGTGGAATAGCTTATTGGAAAGTAGAAGAGAGAGGAAAAATAATGCCTCATGTGGAGAGGAATTTAGTATGGGACTAAGAGCAATCAAGATCTGTTTAAAATACATGAAAGAATGCCTCACAAATAAAAGTATAAATGACAGATTAATTTAAAAGTATTTAGCCTTTCTGTAACTAATAATATTCAATTATTATACTTTAGTCAATAGATTGTTTTGCCTTTATAAGATGATAGCAACTAACTGACAATGGTACATGCAACTGGCTATTCTCATACAAATGCAAATTTGGTTCAACTTTTTGTTGAATTTGTATACAAATGACAATTTAACAAGACTGTCCTATTGCCAATAATTAAAATTTTTGGAATTTTTCCTTAGAAATTATTAAGAATATTTACAAAGAATGTTATTTTAAGGATATAAATCACAATATCACTTATAATAATAAAATAGAAGAGTATAAACAGTACCAAGTTGATGTTTTTAAAAATATTGCTATTGTATTACAAATAAAATCATAACAGACAGCAAAGAAAATTTAAACATCAAAAAAAATAACAATGTAGGCCTTGATTCCAAAGATACACATGCTGTCTAAAAAAGTTGCAAATGTTACTATTTATTTGTAAACTCAATATTGACACTTATATGACACAGTTATATTAGAAAAAAATATAACTATCAAATGGTGCTTTCCAAGTTCTTTTTTTTCTTTATCTTTTTCTTTTTTAATTAGTGAATCACTGTGAGGGTACAGTTACAGATTTACACATTTTTGTGCTTGTGTTTCCATCGTACAATGTTTGAGAACCCATCCCTCCACCAGTGCCCATTCTCCACCACCAATGAACCCAGTATCCCTCCCACCCCCCAATCCCATCCCCCCCACCCCATCCCGCCTCTGTGGCAGGGCATTCCCTTTTGTTCTCTCTCTCCTTTTGGGTGTTGTGGTTTGCAATCGGGGTATTGGGTGGCCATCGTTTTCAATCTATAATCAACTTTCAGCATGCATCTCCCTTCCTGAGCGGGTTCTCCAACCACATTTTACTTGGTGTTACCTTCTGTCTCTGAGCTGCCTTTTCCTCCTGCATGTGAGGCCGGCTTCCAAGCCATGGAACCACCAAGTTGATTTTTAAAATGCAGGTTTTATCTTCTAAGGACAGTTCTTGGGACCAGAGCTATAGTACAGTGGTTAGTGCACTTGCTTTGCACGCAGCATGAAGGGCAGACCCAGGTTCAATCCCGTGACCCCGTAAGGCCCCATTTCCACCAGTAGTGATCCCTGAGTATAGAGCCAGGAGTAAGCCCTGAGCACTGCTAGTGGTTGCCCCAAAACCAACCAAACAAAAAACAGAACAATACTGTAGTTGAATTTTTGCCACGGAAAAACACTGGTTATATACTGCATGTGAAAACAAAATTTCAAAATTTATGTAGAAACTGAAACTATTATGTGGGAATAAGTGAGTGTCCATAAATATGCACACAAGAAAAATGACCTAAAATGAATGCAGAAAATCTTAAGAATTACCTCTATGTAATAAAATAATGATAATTTTTTTACTTATCACAGCTTCTGGATTTTTTTCATGATAAATATGTATTATCACTTTAGATACTGGAAAATATAAAGAACCTTTTTAAAAATTAATTATGCAAAATAGTAGAAGATATATGAAATATTTAGGAATAACTTTTGACACCAGGAATGAGAAGATATGGCTTGGAACAGTAATGACTTTTAGGCAGGAATCTTGGTATACATTATATACAACCAACTGAAAATTTGTGATGCACACAGGTGTCATTTGGAAGTAGGATCAGAAAGAAAGACAAGATGTTTTGAAGTTCCTGATTGGATAATATTCGGACTGCGGCTAGCTGGAAATTGCTATCCTGGTCTACTAGAAATATTTGACCTTATCATTGAACTTAGAAATGAGGTTCATTATCTGTGCAGGCCCATATTGTTACATGTGTATATTTACATCATTGTCCTTTTTACAAATACCATCAAATCTCCACTTCTGAAGAAGTGCCTTTGTAACTTGTAGTGAAACCTACATCTAGGGGAGATAAATAGGTAGAATCTCAACTTGCCTAAAAAACTGATAAATACTTAAATATAATTTCATATTCACTTGTTAATATGTCTGTTGCACAAAATGAAAGTGCTACCAGCAGAACATAAGATCCAAGAGGTAGCATTTTAGGAATCGTAAGAGTAAATGGAAAATTTCTGGGTCCGGAGCAATAGTACAGCGGGGAAGGCATTTACCTTGCATGTGTCCAACCAGGGTTCAATCCTCGGCATCCCATATGATCCACCGAGCACCGCCAGGAGTGATTCCTGAGTGCAGAGCCGGGAGTAACCCTTGAGCAACACTGGGTGTGACCCAAAAAACCAAAAAAAAAAAAAAAGGAAATTTTCTGACTATAGATATTTTGCATCAAAAACTGTATGTTTTTAGCAGTAAAGAATGTGACCAGACATCATGGAAGCTATTTTGACAGAGTAATAATATCCACTGAATCAAAGAAATATGTATTATTTCGATTTATGCTGTGCTAAGAACTCTCAATTGGCAAATCATATCGCCATATATTCACAATGCAGCAATGGGGTACAGTAGCTGGTAATGGGCATATCTTGTCTGCTGCGTGATAAATTGCTAATTGGTTTACATTCCCCTAGTGAATGAATCCATATTTCATTCTGGTTGTCTAACCGAACACATTTTGTACCAGAAATGAAAGTCGTATGTTAGAGACTCATGGAGGACAACGTGGTTAGCAAACAAGCAAGATCAAATAAATCACTAAATTTGGAGAAGTGAATTATGTAGCCCATGTTTGCTAATACCCTGAAACTCATTAGATAATTATTTCACTATAATGGGAAGTTAAGAATTGACTCTCCCTCAACCCCCCACCAATAACAACTCCTTAGGGAGAACTTAGAATATCAAGTAATATATTAAGGCCAGAACAACTTAGTCCACTTCATTGACTTGGATAAGACAATGTAGAAAGAGTTTAATTCTAATAGAAGAAACCAACAACTATGAGCTTCACATAAAGTTATACTGGCAAAATCTTCCTTAGACAAGTGAGCTACATTGGCAGAAATACGGGTCCAGACTTGATGAGTCAATAATATAGCCAAATAAATAGCATAGCCAGAGTCTAGACTAAGGACTCCACAATACTAACTGCAGAGAGGGGGGAATCAAACTATTCAGCTACTATTATGGTCTTACTTTCCCCTAAGCAAAGTTTGGAATATATACATGAGGAAAAGAATACGACAGAAAATAAACCTACCCCAGGATCCAAGTCTTTCCCATTTCACAACTCTAATATGAAAATTACTTGTTTTGTCTATCAGAGATAAAGTTAACTTTGAAATATAAGTAGGAAGGAAGGAACTCTCACTTCAAAATCAGACACACACATTGTGAGAGGATTTCTGTCCTTTTTAAATTATTAATACAGGTATAATGTGGGGAATGGGCCATACCCAGTGGTGCTCTGTGACTACTCCCAGCTCTGCGCTTAGGGCTCACTCCTGGCTGTGCTTGAGGGACCTGAAGTGCCAGAGACTGAATCCAGGTCTCAGCAAGCAAAGCATTTTCTCTAGTCTGTTTAGCTTGATGCACACTGAATCAATGGCATACATAAAGAATGATGCTGTATAACCAAAAATGGGCTCGCTTCTAATAATAGAAAAATTCTTAAATGTAATTTAATACCATTAACAAATTAAAACATCGTGTGATACATGCTAAATATCTTGATAAATTTGATGAAATTCAACAACAAAGCCAAATAACTCAGTAAATTATAGACAGTGACTTCTTTCAGTTGACTAAAAAGAAATTATTTTTTGTAAAGCTCACTTCAAGTATCATTCTCACTTCAAGTATCTAGAAATATTTTCCTTAAAATAGGAACAATTTTATGCTGTGTATATACAATATTAGTCGAGCTTAATGAATGTAATATGACACAGAAAACAAATTACAGTCATAGGATTAGATAGGAAAATATAAGAGCATAATTATTTACAAACTGTGATATCTAGAAAAAATTTAAATAATTGTTACAAAATTTATTTTAAATAACAAGAGTTTAAATTTGACTGGCAAACACGTATTTTTTATATATAAGTATACTCGTATAATCATAAAAGAGTTGCATTTCTGGGCAACACAAAAAAAATTCAGAAAATATGTGGCATTTACATTATGCTTATAATATCAAGTACTGATACATAAACAACATTAAACTATAGACTTTGTGAAATAAAACCTAATTAAAATGTCAGCAGGGTTTTGTGGCATTATTAAAATATATACTAAAAACTAGGAGACCACAAATAGTAAGAACACTTTAAACAAGTGAGTATGTCTTATTTAGATGTCAGTACATATCACTATAATAATTACTTAGTAGTTATTGGTACAAATAGAAAAATTGATATCAGTGGAATAAAATAAAAGTCTATAAAATAAGCCCAGATATATATAGAACATTGAATTAGGAGAAAGGTGGAATATTTGGAGTGAAAAATATCCAATGATTATTCAAGAAATTTAGAAGTATTATTTACATAACAAAAATACAGATAACATCCTCTAGTTTCCTGGACAAGTAAATGGATAAATCAGACTTAAATGCAAAAACAAAACTTCAAATTCTTAGTAAAATAAACAAGGGGAATATACTTAATATCTCAAAGTGAAAATATTTTACATAACATATCTCTACAGAACGAAGAAGAAGAAGACATAAATTCAACAATATCAAAATTGAAAACTTTTGTTCATTTATAAATGTCATAAGGAAAGTGAAATGACAAGTTGAAAATTAGAAGATACTACATGTGAAAACATACAAATGACAAATGATCTATATTAAGACATATAAGGAACTCCTGGAAATCACTAAGAAAAGCATAAGCAATTTAGTATAAAATGGGCAAAAAAACATGAACTGGAATTTGAAAACAAGAAAAGCTATGTAACCAATAAAAAATTAAAGATACATTCAATACAATTAGCAACATAGGAAATCTGAATCAAGGTCATAAACAGGTATCATTTTATGCCATTTAAAATAGTTTAAAATGACAAAACTGCATGCTGGAAGGATGTAAATCCAGAGAACTTCTTTATTTTGCTTGCAGAAATAATCTCTCACAAAATCATTTTGGAAAAGAATTTGTCATTATCACCTAGTCAAACTTCCACGTATCTTATGGTTATTAATTCTGCTCTTTTTTATAAATAAGATAAATAATAAAGGAAATTATTGCACATCAGCAACAGGAAATATGTAAGAGAATATTCATCAACAGGAAATATGTAAGAGAATATTCATAGGTCTCAATACTTAAAAAGTCCAAAAACATATCAGCAGCAGCAGAACAGTTGAATAAACTTTTGTGTATTCACACAATGAATAGCATTACACATCAGGAGGAAGAAACAGAACACTATTGTAACATGCAACAATGTTATGCCAAGTTTTTTAAGTCCTTCAAAGTTACATTCACATAACGTTTACAAAGATACATATACACTTATGAAACTGTTGTGGATACATGAAAAGGTAATTTGCCAGAGGAATCAAATGTGATCTCAGCTGGAGAGAGATCCAGAAGGAATGTGGAGAGGGACATCTGATTAGATGAAGGTTATCTTCAAGATCCTGATTTTAATTTTAAATGTATGAATCCTTTTACAGACTTTAAATAAATGCATACATCTACAAACATGTCTGGAGCTATACCTGATCAATAGCGAGAGCATCATGAACTGAAGATTATGATTAGTCATAATGAAGGGAGGAGGAGGAATGCTGGATAGATCTGTGGGGTAGTCAACCCCCAGACCTCTGGAGGTGATGGTAAATGTCTCTCCACACTGTCCAGCACAGAAGCTACTAAGTCCCCACTGGTACTCAAGGTGTGAATAATAAAACTGAGGAACTAAATCTTCAATTGTAGTTATTTGAGTAGATGTCTATTTCAATTTAAATAGTCACACAGGAAGAGCAACTTTCAGCGGTGGAATGAAATAAGTAACGTCCAGGGATCTGTGAGCAAGCTGACCTGGCTTAAGTAAATTGTTCTTAACAAAAGTAGCCAAATACACAGTTGACCAAAGACATACATTTCTTACCTTGTGAAAAATCTGGTTCACCATCTCCAATGGGTAGAATATGTAAATCCTTCCCGCTTCTATTTAGAATGGACATAGTTTCTAATATCTATTGAGAAGCCTTTTTCACACCAATAAAACCAACTGCTGGTTTCTGGTATTCAGTCATTCTTTAATTTTTTTTTTCATTTCCCCACCTCCCTTGTTATGGTAAACAAACAAGAGTCCCGAAGACACAAGCCAGTTATTATCTGAGTAAAATCTAAGACGGCATGTTTAAATGTATTTACCTCCTTCTTGTTAATGGCATCATTCAATCACAGTTTAGTAGCTTCCAAGTGAGAGGATTAGAAGTGTCAAGGGAATTACTCACTCAAACCAGGAAATGTGGGGTTTTTAGTTCAAACAGTATCTGAAAGAAGCTGGGGAGCAACAGCTGAGAAGATGAAAGATCAGATCAACGCCTGCCTTTGAAGTAAAGACTACTCGGGCTGAGAGTCTAACAATGTTCATTACTGCCAAAACTCCAAGTGGTTGCTCCTGACACATGCTTTAAAATGTATCATAAAATCTATAAAAATATCAACAAGATGCTTTCAAGTGACACAAAACAGCGAGAGTGCCCTATTTGCAGGGACACTGCTGTTTAAAGGCAATTTGCTGGATTGCTTTCCATCTGGGACCAAGGCAAGTGCCTCCCCATCTCTTCCTCACCCCCACCTTTTTCATTTTCTTGTTCCTTCTTCTCATCCCCAGCTAGAAACGAAGATTTTTTAAGGTTTCATTTCTGCTTCCTTTGAGGGCCAGGAAGAGAAAATGAAGCTTTTCTTGGCTTGCCTTTCAACGCTCCTAAGAGATTCGGAGACAAAAAGATTGCTTTGGGAAAATAATAATGCCAAATGAGCATTAAAATAATAAATGGGTTTTCTGGAAATTAGGTTCTCAGAGGTCATGCAATTAAAAGTTAGGAGGAAAACACACCTCAGGCTTGATTGGCAGAGACAACCAAGAGCCAGGGCACAGACTTCCACCATATTTCAACTTTCATTCAAGGTTTTAAGTATGGGAGATGGTTGATTAATCTCTTTGCATGCTTCCAGGGCTTGATAAACCTGGGTAGAGTATAATTTCATACACACTGATTATTAATAATAATAAGGAGCATGGTAAGGGCCCCGAATATTGAAGGGTCACTGCAGGGCACAGGCAAACATGAGTCAGCAGCACATTATTTGAAAAATAACAAACAAAGGCCCTGAACTGCCTGAGGAAGCCTTTCATTATGTGTCTGTTGATATGTTACAATTTGTCACAGCACAGCTTAAATCAAGAAATTAATTTCTCTTACATGGTCCTCAGAAAGGCTTAGTGAAAATTTAGGACCTCATGGTAACTTGCGTGCCACTAAAAGTCCCCTTTTTTGTGGGTCTATTACTGTGCTGTGCATCAGGAAAAGACTAGTGCATCTTTCTCTGAGTTGGGTGTATTGATTCTTCACCTACTTCCAGAAACATTTATCACACAATTCTTCATCCAAAGAATCAGGAAGAACCATAGAGTGCATCTCTAGAAGACTATTTCCCTTATGACGAGGGCAAAGGAGTTCAAAGATAAAATAACTATAGTACAGACCCAGACATCCTCAGGGCCAGCCCTTGGATCATAACTTGGATATCAGCACAGTCTAGTTCATCAAAAAGTTGACTCCGTTTTTCCATTGATTTCAAAGACAGTTTACTTACATATAAACTGTAGCACTGTTGTCCCTGTATTTATTGATTTGCTCGAGTGGGCACCAATAATGTCTCCACTGTGAGACTTGTTACTGTTTTTGGCATAATGAATACGCCATGGGGAGCTTTCCAGGCTCTGCTGTGCGGGCAGGATACTCTCGGTAGTTCACCAGGCTCCCCGAGAGGGACGGAGGAATCAAACCCAGGTCAGTCGTGTGCAAGGCAAATGCCCTACCCGCTGTGCTATTTGTGATAGCACAAATCCTGAGAATTTGGCATGACAGTTTAAAAGTGAGGCTTTTAAATGTCATACTAATAGGCCATTTTTCAAATATTGCATTTCACACAAGAGTATTTTGGGAGTAAAGGACATATAAAGGTTGTCGCTGTCATGCTCCAGGCCGCTCCCCAACCACTCAGGCCAAGCCTCATGTATGAATGAAGTCCCACGTAATCCAGATAATGTGGAACTTTATGATCTTGGACTCTGGGCTCAACAGGACCTGGAAGTGGAGATCCTCTGCCCATTTTCCCCAGACTCTGGGACCCAGGGGTCACTCCCATAAGCCACCTCCTACCGGCGCCAGATAATCTCATCATCGGCCACCCTCCAGATCCCATGGCTGCTTCTCCCAGAAGGGAGCATAAAATGAGGCCCCCATAGCCATGCCACAGGACTCTGAGCCAGGCTGTTTCACTCTGGGGCCACCCCTGACATTATTTCTAGGAAGTTCATCCCTATAATATTTGTTTATTTTATTCAAACCCTGTGGTTTACAAAGTCACTCATAATACAGTTGTTTCCAACATTCAGTGCTCCAACATCAATCACACCAGTGTGTGACCTACCCTCCATGTTTGTACCCAGTTTCCCACTTACCTTCAAAGCCTTAGCAGTCACAAAGACAACTTATTTTATATTGCTTGTTACAACAAAATGGCTAAAGGAATTATCAAAAAATACTTCAGTTTAAAAAAATTGGTGAAACATGTATGTTCATCGCAGCACTGTTTACAATAGCCAGAATCTAGAAAAAACCTGAATGCCCTAGGACGGATGACTGGTTGAGGAAACTTTGGTACATCTATACAATGGAATACTATGCAGCTGTTAGAAAAAAGGAGGTCATGAATTTTGTATTTAAGTGGTTCGGCATGAAAAGTTTCATGTTAAGTGAAATGAGTCAGAAAGAGAGAGACAGACATAGAAAGATTGCACTCATCTATGGTATATAGAATAACAGAGTGGGAGACTAACACCCAAGAATTGTAGAAATAAGTACCAGGAGGTTGACTCCATGGCTTGGAGGCTGGCCTCACATTCTGGGGAAAGGGCAACTCAGAGAAGGGATCACCAACTATAATGTAGTCGAAGGCCATGTGGGGGAAGGGAGTTGCGGGTGGAATGAGGGCTAGAGACTGAGCACAGTGGCCACTCAACACCTTTATTGCGGGCTGTAGCAGCTAAATACAGAGAGAGAACAGAAGGGAATGCCCTGCCACAGTGGCAGGGTGGGGTGGGGGGGAAATGGGATTGGGGAGGGTGGGAGGGATGCTGGGTTTACTGGTGGTGGAGAATGGGCACTGGTGAAGGGATGGGTTCCCGAACTTTGTATGAGGGAAGTATAAGCACAAAAGTGTATAAATCTGTAACTGTACACTCATGGTGATTCACTAATTAAAAATAAATAAATTTTTTTAAAAATTGGTGAAAATTATTATATCTCATAATGGGGTCACTAAAGTCATTATCTGAGGTTAACTGAGCTGTTTGTTGCTAGTTGAGTCTTCTGTGGTGTTTTTGTTTATTGAGCTTAGAGGGGTTCTGTGTTTCTTTCCCATCTTATTTGGTATTGTAGAATTTGGGAGTGTTTCACTACCACACCAATTTTGTCCTTTAACATTAATTTTCCTCAAACATCAAACATGGCTTACTAACATAATATAAGAAATAATTACAACTATAAAAATAACTTTAGTTGGTGATGCCTCTTAAAAGGAGACAATACAATCCCTTAAAATGGTTCCTGTCCCCTCCCGTATAGAAATAAGTAATAGAAAGCCAGAAAGAGTACACTATAATCTTAGTTATTCATAATTCTCATTAGCCATTAGTGTATAAAATTATTATATTTAATAAATACCTATGGAGACTAATAAATACAAAGCACATATTATGTGATACATATTTCTTGAATAAATACATTTATATCATTTAGAATTTTTTAACTGAAAATAGATTTTATTTTATAATTTCTTAGCATATTTTTCAAAATTTATTTATTGAATCACTGTGAGAGCAGTTACAAAGCTTTTGGGCTTAAGTCTCGGTCATACAGTGATGAAACACCCAACCCTTCACCAGTGCACATTTTCCACCACCAAGACCCCCAGTAAACCCCCATCCCACACCCTCCCCCTACCTGTGTGGCAGATGATTTCCATATTACTCTCTCTCTACTTTAATTACATTCAATATTTCAACACTGGACCCACCATTGCTATTTGAGATTTTTCCCCAACACTTAGATCTGCCGAAAAGGCCACAGTAGACACTTTGTTTTCTATTGCCGATTACAAATAGCATATGATGGAATTTTAGAATTTTAATAAATGTGGAGGGATTTTTACAAAAGCTGCTGGGTTCCAAGATTTGTTTTTTAGTTTCTGGGATCATGGCCATTAAGCAACTTGATCAGGAGCCAAAGAGGCCGTTCGTGGGCAGCGACTCGTGATCTTGTTGGGGCAGGGGAGGAAAGGCCGGCCCACCCTCATTCCATGAGGCCCCGCGTGCCTCCTCAGTGTGGGCCCAAACCTGTCTGTCCATTGGCCTCTGGAATATGGTGGCCTCCGAGCCACCAGAAGGAAAAGGTGGTGGATCGGCACCTTTTCCCACATGGGGTGGCCTGGGGCCAAAAACTTAATGCAGAGTAAGGACGCATTTCTACCAAAAGCTGCTGGGTTCCGAGATTTGTTTCTCAGTCTCTGGGATCATGGCCACTAAGCAACTCGATCAGGAGCCAGAGAGGCCATTCATGGGCCTCATTTAGAATTATTTTAAGGCTTGCTCCTCAAGCCTATTTTCTCTGTTGGACACATATCTCACTTGCTTGGCTCCATATTCTTCGCTTGCTTACTTCCATTTTGGAGAAGCCTATGTTCTGTCTTGTGCATGGACTTCTCCCTCCCCCCTCTCATCTTTATAAATATGTTTCAATAAGAACTATCTTGTGTCACATAAAAAATAAATAATTAAAATAATCCTAAATGATTATCTATTTTGTAATATTTAAGAAATTGCTAACTTTGTTTAGAGTGGTTTTACCTAAATATATATTTGCGTATGTTGAGCCCGTATCAGTAAAACTCCTAAAACTCCCACCTGTAGTCAAAGTACAGAGTCCTTCTAATATGTGTTTTAATTTGGTTTGCTGAAAATATTTTGTTGAAAAGTATTGCACATGAATCGTTTGGTTTTTTTTTTCCTCTTGTGTTATGTCACCTGGTGGTAGTAGTGTGATGCTGAACAGTAGAATGAGTTGGCTAGTGTCCTCTTAGCTTCAGGTATTTATAAGAGTTTGAGGTTTATTGAAAATTGATTCTTCAAATGCTTTGCAGAATTAACCAGTAAAACCATCTGGTCTTTGGCTTTCTTTGTAGAAGGGTTTTTTTTGATGGTTTAATGTTTCTATTTGATGGTCTGTTAAAATTTTAATTTCTTATTTTACTTGATAGGTTTTATGTTTCAGTGATTTCATCCATTTCTTCTATGCTGTCATATTTGTTTGCATATCATTGTTAATGGCAGAGTCTCTTGCCCCTGGGCCTGGCTCTCTTCATCAGGCCCCCCAGAGTGGGTGGGTTGAGTTTCCCTCCCCGCCCCAGCAGAGCCGCAGCAGCCAAAGACCTCTGGAGCTCAGCTACAGCCATGCTCAAGGCCACTCTCCACATGTTCGGGAAAGCCTCATGCATGAAGGAACCGGCAGAGAAACCCAGGTGTGCAGGACCTAGGGCTGAGATCTCCAAGCCTGCTCAGATTGGGACTAGGCTTCTTCCGCCCAGGTCCCCCATTTTCCTGTAGCTAGACGGTCACACCCAGAAACTGCTCCCAGCACCGTGTAATCCCATCAACAGCCAACAACCAGAGACTATAAAATCAAGCTCCCGGAACATCTTATAGTCTAGTTCTCCCTCTCGGAGAACCTGGGAAGCTACCTAGAGTTTCTTGCCCACATGGGAGAGCCTGGCAAGCTCCCCGTGTTGTATTCATATACTAAAACCAGTAACAATGATGGGTCTCATTCCTCTGACCCTGAAAGAGCCTCCAATGTGGCACTATTGGGAAGGATGAGTAAAGGGAGGCTGCTAAAATCTCAGGGCTGGGACGAATGGAGACATAACTGAGACCGCTCAAGAAAATTAATGATCAATGGGATGATGATGATGATGATGATGATGATATATTTCACTGATTACTGTTCTGCAAGTATTTACTATAACCATCACTGGAAAAATGTTGAAGTAGACCCAACCTGTTATTTACTAGATTACACTATGGAAATTCAGGAAAGTTTAATAGCCTGCCTAAAATCAGACAACATCTGTGATTAAATAAGTTGAGGTTTGCAGGTAAAACTCAGGGGACTATTTCCATTTTTGAACTAGGTATTTTAATGAAAATAACTACAAAACACTTGGAATATTGATATTCGCCCACATATAAATGGATGTACATCTCAGCATCTGAGATATACACGAGACAACATGTGAAGACACTTTACTTCTTTTTTTTTTTTTTTTTTTTTGTATTGGCACCTTATTTATTTGAATAAAACTTTTTGCTTTTCATATGGTTAACTCCCTGTACTTGAGTTTCCCTCCCTGCCCCAAGCAGAGTCCCGGCAGTGGAAGATCTCCAGAACCCCACCACATCCATGCTCAAGGCCACTCTCCACACCTTCAGACAAGCCTCACACATGAAGGAACCGGCAGAGAAACCCACGTGTGAGGAGCCCAAGATCTCCAAGGCTCCTTGGATTGGTACTGAGCCTCTTCCACCCAGATTCCCCATTTCCAGTAGTTAGACAGTCACACCCAGAAACTGCCCCCGCACCCCTTGCCCTGAAATCCCATCAATGGCCAACATCACTTGTATCACTTTTCACCCTGTTTATCTTCTATTTGCTCGAGCAGCCTCCAGTAACATTTCCATTTGTCCCTGTCGCGTGCTGGTGTAACCCAATAATACCTGCTCGCTCTAGGAGCAGGAAGAGCCTCAAATCGTTCATTCAGGGTTTTGACAAAGAAGTCTGACCATATCGTTGGTGGGTGCCCACGTGGTCTATTGACATCCTGTGGAATACAGTTGGTAACAGCTCTAGTCCAGCAGTTATCTCTGAATCACATTATGTGTCCGGCCAACATCCAGAGATTATAAAACCAAGCTCCCGGAAGAAGCAACACAGAATCTCTTGCCTCCTTGCCTGGCTGTTTTCCCCAAGGTCCCTCAGAGGGCATGGGTTGAGTTTCCCTCCCTGCCCCAAGCAGAGCCCTGGCAGTTGAAGAACTTCAGAACCCCACCATAGCCATGTTCAAGGTCACTCTCCACACACATGAAGGAACCGGCAGAGGAACCCAAGTGTGTGGGATCCAGGGCAAGATCTCCAAGACTGCTCGGATTGGGACCGGGCCTCTTCCATACAGATTCCCCATGGACACTTTACTTCTTGAAGTGTATTGCTTCAAACAAAGTAGCACTGTAGCACTGTCATCCCGTTGTTCATCGATTTGCTTGAGAGGGCACCAGTAACACCTACATTGTGAGACTTGTTGTTATTGTTTTGGACATATTGAAAACGCCAAGGGTAGCTTGCCAGGCTCTGCCGTGCAGGCAGGATAGGTAGCTACTCTTGGTAGCTTGCCAGGCTCTCCATGAGGGACCGAGGAATCGAACCTGGGTCAGTTGCATGCAAGGCAAACTCTCTACCTGCTGTGCTACAGCTTCAGTCCAAAGTACTGTCTCAATATATATGGAAATCTAGAGCTAAAACATAAGTCTACAGGCCTGTGCTCTTTTCAACACCATCAGTATCAACGAATCCTCACCTTCCCTTAAATAATTTCCCTCCATTATTTTTCCCCTATCATATCAATTACTTGGTCACTTTCTCTGTCTATAGATCTTTTTGTCAGTAAGACCAAAGGTCCTTTCAAGGTACAATGACATCTTCTACTTCCATTATTTCTTTAATGTTGTTTAGGTAGCAATATTATAATGTTTTCATATAGAGAAATGATGAGTGAAGTTGCTGCACGCACCTCCCCCAACCCAAGTGCCCAACGACCCTCAACTTCATACCTATGTCACCTTTCGTCAGATCTTTCTTCCCTCAACCCCTACTATTTGTTGATAGTTATGGGTTTGGTTCATACTTTTACCTCACTTGATCACCACCAACATTCCCTAAGCCCTCTGCCAGAATTAATTTTCTTTAAGAAGTCATGACAAAAGCTTAAAGTCAAAATAATTTATTGGCATTCATATTGCAGCATTAAAATTTTGTTTGTCTGCCCACACAAACTAATGGATGAGGTCCTCTTTTGATGAAGGCCATAACAGTCATCTGTCTTATACTTGTTTGCCTTAATGTACTTCTTCATTAAAATACGCTGATAAATGAGCTCATAAGATACTAATGAGCAGCAATATTTTCTATATCCTCTAATTAGAAAGCCTAGAATTATTTCAAATGGAATACGTATACTTTTACTGCAAACATTGTTAGAGGTTTAGCTGAAACTGTATGTTGTCACATGTGTTGGTCAGAATTATGCTTCAGTAACTAAACCCCAAAGCTCAGAGAGTTTGTTTCTTACTCTGAAAGGCTGCCTGATAAGAATGGTCAGGTGGCTCTGCTCATCATATTTACCCAGGGATTCATTCTGATAGAATCACTCATTTCTGCATTTGCAACTTGGCTGTACAGAGCTAGAGTGTATTACTTGTCCAGTACAACTGCTCCTAAGTTTAGCAAAAATGCACACTGCTTCCACTTCTATTTTATTGAATAAGAACATAATCTAATGGTGTTCAAATAAGTCAGGTCAAATTAGTGTAGATTATTTTCTTGGCTTGGCCATTTCCAGCTTAAACTCTACTTCTACACTATCCAATACATATTACATAAAGCTAATGAGCCCTTGAAGCATGCTAGTCTAAATTGGGTTGTGTTAGCAACACAATATACATGCCATTTTCTAAGACTGGTTACAAATAATAATATAAAATATGTCATAATTTCATATTTAAGTAATATTTTAAATAGGTTTAAATATGTATTTTAATTATGAAGTATTATTAAACGAATTTCCCTGATTTATTTTAACTATATTCAATATGATAATTAGAAAATACAAAGTTCAAATGTGTCTTACATTGCATTGATATTGGATAGTGCTTCCCTGATCAATATATGACTTTGTTAGTTCATTTTAGAGTAAGTTCTATTCTCTTGAGCCAACTCTGTTCGGGTGAGTATGAGGCTCATCTGGTACACACTGTTTTCTATTCTCCTCTAGTTTCCACGGAGATGGACTTATCCCACCTGGTCTCTTGGTTAGCTCCAAGACCCATTGAGTCTAGTTGACATTGGTGTTTCCAGAAGAATTTGCTAACTCACATCAGGACACAGTTGAAGATTCTCTCAACAAAACTGAGGGATTCTGTTTCTTTTGCTCATCTCAAATCCAGTTGTCTTTCTGCTTCATGAATGGAGGAGAGAAGGCAGATGGAATAGAGAAGGATTCACTAAGAAAATTATGGCTGGAGGAACCAGTTGGGATGGGAGATGCATGCCTAAAGTAGATAATGGACCAAACATGATGACCTCTCAGTGTCTGTGTTGCAAGTTATAATGCCCAAAAGTAGAGAGAGAGTATGGGGAATGTTGTCTTCCATAGAGGCAAGGGGAGGGTGAGAAAGGGGGATATACCTGGGATATTGGTGGTGGGGAATGTGCACTGGTGGAGGGATGGATGTTTGATCATTGTGAGATTGTAACCCAAACATGAAAGCTTGTAACTATCTCATGGTGATTCAATAAAAGTTTTAAAAAATCCAGCTGTCTTTCTTAGAATTGTTCTCTTACTGTCATGGCTCTATGTTTCTCTTATAAGGTTGACAGTATCCTTGAAAAAAAATTCCAAATATATGTGCATTTTTATTGTATACCATGTATAATGAAATTCACTCATTCACCATTTTAAACTTTTGTTTCTTTCTTTGTTTGTTTGTTTTGTGATGCTCAGGGGTTATTCCTCACCCTGAATTCAGGAATTATTCCTGGAAGTGCTCTTGGGGAGTGATATGATATTACAGAGATCAAACCTGGATCAGATGTGAGCAAGGCAAGTGCCTTAACAGCTGAACCACTGCTCCAGACACTCCATTTTAACCATCTTTAAGTTTACAGGTCAGTGGCCTTAAGTACATTCCTATTGCCTTGTAACCATCATTAAATCTGTATCCATAAAAGTGTGCATGTTTTAAAAATAATTGCTCACTTCAAATGGAGTACAACTCAGAGCTAGGTGATTAACTTATACTTTCTAGAAAATACACTGGAGTTTTAGTGTAGATTTAGATCTTCTATACAAAAGTCTTCCTCCTGGAGCCAGAGAGATAATAAAATGAGTAGGGCACTTGGCTTGCATGCAGCCAACCCAAATTGATCCCTGGCTTCCAATATAGTTTCCAAGCACTGCCAGGAGATATTCCTGAGTGCAAATCTAGAAGTAATCCCTGAGCATTGCCAGGTGGCAAAAAAAAAAGTCTTCATTTTTTCAGCTAAGACTTTTCTACAATGGCATCATATTTGTTATCTATCTCTCATGATTTCTAGAGAAAAGAGAAGTACAAGAGAAAGAAGAAAAGGCAGGGTGGGAGAATGTACAATTTGCTCTACGAAGCTTATATTCTACTCATCCTTTTCTTCAACAAACTTACCTGACACTAATATACATGTAACCCAACCTAATCAGTATTCCAACATTGGACTCTTTTTGGGTATAAGGGTGCCTTTCTTCTCTCCAGGTCAAGAGGCTAGTAAGGTGCTTAGGTCACTCCTAGTTAGAAATTAGTTTAGCCCACTCTCTCTCTATGGCCATAAGTATAAGTCTTCCTGGATCACCGCATCCCTACTAGCAGGTGGAATTTAGGGGAAGCAGGTGAAAACCAGCTTACAAATCTATTTATAGTGTGTTCCAGAAGAGGGCCAAAGACCCAGATAACACTTCAGCCAGATAGGCTTCACTGGAACCCGATCATGCCAACATCCTAACAGGAATCATTTCAGTAGCCAGAGAGGGCCTGGAAGAGCCCAGGAGTGATTAAGTAAAACTAGTCAATACGTAAAATTCCACTTCTGCTTCAACATTGTCATTTGAAATATTGGTATATCCTTCGGGTTGCCTGTAAGATAAGGCTATCCCTCTTAGGGTAAGCCAGACTTTTTTATGTCCCTCTGTCAATTCAGCATCAAGATCCCCCAAATATTCATTGCCCAAGATCATAGGACCTAATTACTGCCTTTCATATTCACTCAGCCTCTCTGTCTCCCAATCCCTCAATGGAAAGATTTTTAGCTGTAATTACTGATGTCCCTTCACATAGTTCCACTAGTTACCTTTTAGATAAGTACTGAGTTCTAGCATGCCCTCCGTCAACCACAGCAGGGGTCACAGAAACACTAGGGTCATGACTCCTCTCTTCACTCCTGATTTAGACAAAGGGTCATACCAGTGAGCAGAGGATTCTATTCCCCATCTGTAACTCAGTAGGGCTCAGTGACAAAACTCCATAATGCAGAGGAAGAACGATCATAGAATATATCTAAAAGGGACAATGTAGCTGTTCTATGACCCAATAGAACTTGTTTTAAACTTCCCAGTTACCAATCTCACCCTCAGTCCTGGGAGGTAAGTGACTTGGGTAGGGCTCTGTCCATTGAGAGTTGTGATCTTGGGTTATCTCCACCAGTACTGCTCTTCTGTCAGCCTCCAAAATCTGGACATGAAAAGATGGATTTGCTCTAGCGGTAACCCACAGACTCCAGGCCTTAGCACCTTTTTAAATGAGCAAGTGACACAGTGCCAGGAAAGACAAATGAATTAATTAGACTTTCAAAAAGAGCAAGCAGGCTTGCCGTGGTGTTTTATTACACAGTTTTCTAAGTGGTAATTGACAAAGAAGCACTTGATTTTAAATCTCATCCTGGAGGTGTTAATTGTGGGAAGGAGGGACAGCGGGCACTGGGAACCCTATGTAGAAGGAATCTTCACTACTCAGGATTTGCTGGGTCCCGAGCCTCTTGACTTGCCTTGGGAAATTGGGAGGAAAGCGGGGAGACACAGGTGGAAGATTGACTTTGGGAGCTAAAGTGTTTGCTATAAGAAAGAAATTCAACTACACTTGTTTCAAAATTTGCTTCAAAACTTTGGGAGATTGGAATATTATTGTGAAGCAAACGTAAGGAAAATACTAAACTTGACTCTGGAATTATCTTTTGTGTAGCTTGTCACTTCCATTCTTCTCTTTCTCTCCTCCTTCTATCAGGAAAACTTAGTCTTTGTCCTAGCAAATGCCACTCAATCTCCTTAAGACTAATGGCCCTTGTATATCATGGGAGATCTATAAAAGGGAATATGTCTACAGATGATGCAATAAGGAAAAGACTAAACATGTATCATAGGTATGAATAGTTCTATCAGCTAATGATGCAAGCAGATCACCACAGATGGAGAACAATTTATCTACACTGTGTTAGGAGTCAATGTTGGAGCTGAAAAGTATTAAAATATCATTTAATCCAATCTTTTCACTGGAGTAAGTAGCCCTTCTGGGCATAGAGTATTTCAGAATAGATAGGATCAGTAGCCAGAGTGACACTTTGAATTATGGCTCTACCATAAAAATTTGGATGAGCTACTAAACCTCCATACCACAGTACCCTCTTCAGTAAAATGGGTAGAATAACATCAACGTTTTTGGGGAAAAAAGTTAATATACATAAAGTGCTCATGATGGAGTAACTTTAGAGATTTTTTATGAAAAAAAAGGCCCAGATACATAAAGTGCTCATGATGGAAACTCACACATGAGAAATGCGTGCATATTTGCTTCAGAGTGATTAGGGGCCTTGGGACATCATCTGTGAGAGAAGGATGATACACACTTGCAGGGATGGAAGGAACTTCAGGGGACGCAACAAAGAACCAGGACACACAGCCACATGAATTTGTTCAGGGTCACATGTACATGCACAGATATACCCCCTCCACCACTACACTCATATATACACACACACAATACATACATGCACAGATGTACCCACCCTCCATCACCACACTCATACATACACACACAATACATACCCAATGCCTAGACAATAAGCCCATCTTCCATTCAACCAACTTGCAAAAGAGAGAGAAAGAAGGAAAGCCTGGATCAGTTGAGTATTTACACCAAAGACACATAGGGGAAAATCTAGAAAGTGCTATATTTACCTGAAAGTAATTAGGTAAGTTTTTTGCTAAGGACACAAGAGAGAGCTTAAGAGCTCAGCTCAGTTCAATTACAAAAGAAAAGGTTCCCTCCTGCACATTTGCACAACTGAGTTTGCGACTATAAAATTCATATCCACAAAGTAGATCAGCAAAATCATCCCAGGACATGCCTGCTATATGCTGCTTTCTGCCTCTGGATACTAGAGTTTTGATATCTGCTGTGGCTCTCCAGAAACCCAAACTTGAACATCCCCATAAGAGCCTCGAAACTCCTCATGATGCACTCTTCTAGACAGTGGCCTTCAGGACAAACAGTGGGGAGGATCTATAAGTCTCAGATGCTTCATGAGCACTCACATAGAGTACACAAGATTGTAGGCGATTGGTGGAACTATGAAGACGTGAATCTTCTGAGCTCTTAAGACAAACAAGCATCAGCTTCTTGAAGGGTCATACCTATAAAATGCCTGAAGCAGAAGAGGTGCTGGGGGAAAAGGAGCTTCATATTCTTAAAATTTTTATACAAATTTCTTTTATTCTAAGTACTCCAAGGTTGTAAATTTGTGCACACTTCTAGGCAAACAAATACATGTTGGTACATAACTTTGGGGGTTACGTCTGGAAGGTATTCCCTAATGAAACTGATGGACTAAACTTAAGAATCACCTGTGAAGGCTTTCAAGGTTTTTAAAATCCCATTGTCCAGGGTCCCCCACCATTAAATTAGAATTTCTGGACATGGGACAGAAACAGTGATTTTTTTTTTTTCACACTCTCAGGTGATTCTGATTTGCTGACAAGGTTAGAATCCTGTGCTATTGTTTAGAAAGAATCCTGTGTTTAGATCCCTGCTTCTCAAGGCTCAAGCATTCCCAAGGATCTCAAGTGGAGCCTGAGCTAGGCAGAAGTAGCATCTCCTGCAGGGGGGCTTGTTAGAAATGCAGAATCTTCGGCATCATTCCAGAGCTCCCAAATAAAACTGTGCATTAAAGGAAGACCCCTGCCTCTTTATACTTGTTTGTGAAAATGAAGTAGCCATATATGTCAAGTACAAATGCCAACCTGAAAATTGGGAGCTTCACTGTCTGGCTAGAAAAAGCTTTGGAAAGCTTCTGGGCCTCAGTTTCCTCCCTGGCGAATGACGGTATTGGGCTAGATGTCTGTGAGCAAAGGTGTGTGGCCTCTTACTCAGCGCAGCTTCTGAGAAGCCCTGGTCCTTTCTTGTTCCCCCGCTGAGATCCCCAGAGTATCCTGCTGGGGGACTCCAACCCAGGAGCGACTGAATCTGGCAAGAGCTAAAAATTAATTCCTCTCAAATCAATAATTTGCAATTAAACACAGAAGACACTGAAGCCAAGGGGAGGGGGCAGGCTTCTGGAAAGAAGACAGCTGAGCACTCCAAGCCTTTGGAACTGAAGTGGGGGTTGGGGAAGCCCAAGCCCCTCCGAGCAAACAAATGAACATTCTGCTCCATTGTTTGTGAGGAAGAAACACAGGAACTTAAGTGATACTTGAGGGGTGGGAGGGAAAAAATCAAGAGCTTATATCAGCAGGACTCAATGCCAGGAGCTAATTTACTTTCCGCTGCGCGCTCAGCTCATACACTTCCTGTGGCTCGGTGCCCTGCTCCAGCGTGCCGCGGACCTCAGAAGCCTTTGTAACAGAGCTTCACAGTTTGCTGCTTGCAGGCAGCACCCAGCTCATGAAAATCCTGGAAGCCTGCCTGGGTCCCCTCCCCATCCTCAGCAGCAAGTGTCAGACCGGCCTGGGTGAGTGCCAGGTGGGCAGTGCCAAGGGGGAGCGCAGACACGATAGAAGCAGGCAGCTCCTTGGAGCCAGGATTGAATGATGGTTGATGGTACACTGTGATAGCTGCAATCTGGGGCTAGGAGCCATGCCATGGGTCTCCAGAGATGCACCGGGATATGCTGAAATTCTTGAAACAAAATTGGAATGTGTTTCATTTTAGGAGTAGATGCTTGCCGTACAGTATTCCGGGGCTGAAGGAGGCTAGAAATAAAGTTAAAAGAAAAGTACAGGAGCTGGAGAGACAGTACAAGGATTAAGGTGCTTCTTTGGCAGACAACTGATGGAGTCCCCAGCACTACCAGGAATGGAGCACAACAAGAATAAGCCCAGAGTAGAGCCAGGTGTGACCACCAAAACAAAATTAAAAAATAAACAATACAGTAAAAACAACTGCCGCTCTGAAAAAAAAATATAGAAAATTCCGTATATAGAGTATGAAACCAAACACAGAGTTTTAAAATTAAAAAAACAGCAACAACAATAATAAAACAGAGGATTTTTCTTTTTTCATTTTTTATGAGGGTTAATAAATTATTTGCCTACAATTCATTGATTAGTCAAAGCTGGACGCCCTGCCAGGAAGGACAAGGAGCAAGCTAACCATTTTTTGAGGAGCTCCTCTGTGCTAGCATCTTAGCTTTTTCTGACAGCGTCTGTCCTTATAGAACCATTTGGAATCAATTTTATTATTATCTTCATTTTACTTGGGAGGAAATTTCCAAGATTGATTGTTCAGATTCTAAATGTGAATTGAATGCAAGTCTGTGTAAAACACCAATCTAAAACATAAAGAAAGAATTATAAAATTCAGTCCCAATTTACAAACTAGGAGAGAAAGCAAAATTCACAAAATGGAAATGACAGAATCAGGCAAGTGTTAAAAGCCAAATAGGCAGTACAGAAAGGAAGATCTATATGAATATGAATAGAGGAAGATCAAACAGGATGTCAGTGGACAGGAAGCATTTAACAGAGGACAGCACAGATTAACATTGAGGGGCCACGAAAGAAAACATGATCTGTACAGTGAAGAGGAGAAAGAACATTCTAAGGTTCATGAGGAGAAAAGCTGAAACAAAAGTAACAGAAGTGAGAATCCATAGGTGCCATGAAGATCATTTATGTTTAATTTCTTAAAGACACTATGATAATTTCAAATTTAAAAGGTCAACACTGTTTAAAGTTGTTGTTTCAGGCTTTTTTCAGTCTTAAGAGAATTCTTATCCTAGATTATAAATGGGAAATTTAAATTTGCTTGCCTACTTTATGCCAAGTTCCCTAAAATATATCCACTAACTTGACATGTTGCTGAAAACTTGACCTCCTATAAAAATCCTGGTGCTGAATTCCAACATATGACATTAAACTAGACTGTGAGACACTTTACCCATCTTCAACTAATTTAGAGCACAAGTTCTGACACCGTTCTCCAAAATGTAAAATAAGGACCCCGGGAAAGGTCCAGGCTTCTCATAATAATCTGCTGGAGATATTTTTATTAGAACACACAGAGATTAAAATGTACCATGACTAGTCTTTACAAACTAAAACCTTTTTTCGTAAAAGGAAAAAAGAAAGAGGCACTAGATAGAAACCGAATCACTCAATGGCAGGAGTTCATCTCTCCTCTCTAGGGGGAAGAGTGGGGACAAAAATTGAAACCTCTGTTTGTTGCTCTGGAAAAGACAAGACACTGCATTTCCAAGGAAGACAAATACTGGTCGCAACTGCTTGAATTCCAGAACATTCTATTGACTATCATTTTGCTACGTTTAAAACAGAAGTTCACAGGGAACATGATTGTTATGTCTTAGTACCAAGACAGTAGTAATATGAAGTATCCTGGGTTCAAGGTCCTTGATCATTTCTTCTTTTTGAGGAGATGGGATAGAGATGGTTTTTTAGCCACACCTGGCCATGCTATGAAAATTCTCCTGGCTCTGCACTCAGGAGTGGCCCCTGGTGGTGCCCAGAAACACTAAGGTGAAGGTAATCAAACCAGGGTTGGCCACGTGCAAGGCAAGCACCTGAGTATCTTCCGGGCCCTGTCTTTTCTTTAGCTTTCTTTCTTTAATCTAGATGATAAGGAATGTTTTTTTTTTTAGCTGTTTTTCTGTTTTGAGCATCTCTAACTTTCTATTTTCACTCCCCATGGAATATTTTCTTTCTCTCCCTCTGCTCCCTTACCCGTCTCTTTTCGACTGCCTTGGGAAGACAGCATCAGAAGGAAAATAAAGGCAGTCACAAAGAATTTACTTCCGAGGGATTTTATTTTGCCTTGATTGATATAGGAGAAAAGACCTATAAAGGAGATTCAGCTCAGTTGCTGGATCCCTATACTGCGGTTTAGAAGGAAATAAATGCTCAGCAGAAATACTCTTCATGGCCTCCCTTGTGTACTTCTCTCTTTTGACAAAGACTTCATAAGAGCCGTGGACCAAAAAGAAGTCAACTATCACCGAGAATCCTCATCAACTATAACAACGATGCCTTCCTGAATGTGACTCAGCCTCCAAGACTTCCAACACACCTGAAATAATGATCTCCCTGAGATTCATGGAAAGTGGGGAGTTCTATGCAAATTCTCTCTTCCTTCTTCTCACCCCTCTTTTGTGACTAAAACACACACACACACACATACACACACACACACACACACACACACACACACCAGCAACACACAAATTAGATTGAGACATTTTCTGGAAAAACAATCCATGGGTCTGTTTCCATGGAAGCAATTGCATGTCCCCGGTGGCAGCAAATGGCAGGCAGCCGGTGGTGAGGGAGCTCACAGTGCCGCAGTGGGCCTCCTTCCTCACCGCCAAGTGGAGCAGAATGCACTGCAGGGAAGAGGGAGGCAGAGTTGAGCTTCACTCGAAAAACGAAACCTCAAGGGAGGCAGTGAACCCCAGCTGTGCCCCCTCTTTGGGGGCACATGTACATCTGGGCACTCTGGGCACAGCTCCAGCCAATCAGCCAGGCTGATCCTCCCACAGCTTTTCACAAAAGGCTGCTCACTCAGAGCAGATGGCGGAGCCTCAACCAAGATGGAGGCTGCCCAGGGGGCTGGTGCTGAGAGAACATCCGTTGCTCTATGCAAATGCCCTCTTCTCACCCCCACCCCCACCCCCCCACACCCCTGCACACACACACACCCCTTGCTTCCCTCGGCATCTAGAGCTCTAGCCCCAAACTGTGCTCGGGTATTACTGATGGAGCACAAGAGGGGGCACGTACAACCCTTGTTCAAGACATTACTAAGGTTATGTATATTCTGTAACGTATATTAGAAAAGAAGCCGTGAAAATGATGATTCCGGTTCAATCCCAGGCATTGTATATACTCCCCAGAGCCCCACCAGGAGTAAGCCCTGAGCACAGGCAGGTAGGGCAGAAAATCCATCCATCCATATATATGTACTTCTGTGGATATTATGTACAGCTAAAATAGATATTTAGGTTAATTGTGTTTTGAGGAATTATTAGATAAATAGGTGTTTCATGAATATCGCTAAAAATAAAAACCCTCAAAAATTGTATGTCAAGAACGAAAGCTTGGGAAATCTGTTCAAGATTCTAATGTCTTCTCTAAAGTCTAGCCAACAGGAAGAAAAAAAATTCATACAGCAGCATATAAGCTTGGGACTTCCAGAAAAATTCCCAGTGCTGTTAATGTATTTGGGGTAGCCTTCACCTCTCTTCAAGGCACCCAGCACTGCGTGTGCCTTAGATTTCCTAAGATCTAAACCAGAAGGAATCTACATAACACTAGGATCCCAAACTGGTCCAGTTGCAGTCAAGTAGGCAGGACAATACAAGAGGCAGCACAATGAAAGGCCTCTTTGTCCAGCTAAGCAGAGCCCTTACCACAGAGCCAGCCCTCAGCTTCCAGTAGTCTTCTCTCCACAGCCTCATCTGGCTCTTTTTAGCCTTTAAGATTGAAATGGCACTTCTGAAAATAAGGTATTTTCTTTTTTTTAATTAAAAAAAATTTTTTATTGAATCACCACCATGAGATACAGTTACAAAGCTTTTATGTTTGAGTTTCAGTCATACAATGATCGAATACCTATCCCTCCACCAGTGCACATTTTCCACCACCAATGTCCCCAGTATTCCCCAGCCACCACACCATCCCTCCCCCTGCCTCTAGGGCAGACAATTTCCCCCTTACACTCTCTCTCTCTCCTTTGGGGAATTATGGTTGGCAATACAGATACTGAGAGGCTATCACGTTTGGTCCTTTATCTACTTTCAGCACACATCTCCCATCCCAAACTATCCCTCCCAAAATAAGGTATTCTCAAACTTAAACTACACGCTCCCCAATCCTGTTGTCATAAATCAAAGTGGGCAATGCTGTCCTTACCAGACCCCCGGGGCCAGGGGGCAGCAGCAGTGGCCTCCAGAGCAATTGGAGGGCCGGTGAACATTTTCCGTCTGTTTTCCCTTAAAGAAGGGAGTTATCCAGGAAGCACTGAGCAATTTTTTTTTTTTGAGAGAAGAAGTTGGTAGGCCAAATTAGTTTGAGAACCTCTAAATAAAGGAAGAAATATAAGTGAGGGAAAGCAGAAGTTTCTAGCTCTCTTTCCCAACTCCACCCTTTTCCTCTGAACCCGGGAAGATTTTGAAGAAAATGGAAAGAACAGGATAGACCCATGTGTCCCTTTGCAAGTTATTGACAATAAAAACAACACATGATAAAAATTGATGTTTATTTCATCAATCTAGATTTATTATAACTTGATAAGGTAAACGCTATTCTTCTCTCCTTGAAGAACACCACTCTAAGACTCGGAGATCTTAACTAACGAGTGACAATGTCAGGACTCAAACCCAAGACTGTGTGACTCCAAATCTTGTTCTGCTTCATGGATGACTCAGCTGCCTCCCTTTCATGGTCTTCCTCAAACTCCATTGTGTCCTTTTGTGCCCCTCCCTTACTTCCTCTGTGCATGTAGCTGGGGGTGGTCCCCAGAGAGCCCATCAATCTGAACCCCTGTAAAAGGCCATTTCCTCATAACACACCCTGAACATCTGTAAAAACAATTTCTCCTCAAGCCTACAACTGAACCTCATAATAAAAACTCACCATCAAATATAGCTTTTAAAGGGAACTCTGATGGCATTTTAACTACCAGAGGGACTTAGAGATGTTTGTTTCCTAGTTCTCCTCTGAGGGTGCTTGTCTCTTGCCTCTTAGAGATAGAACTACCTGTGAGTCACTAGGATACACAAACACACACACACACACACACACATACAAACACACTGGGAAGATTTTGTTGGTCTGTATAGATTAACTTGTGCTGCTGTAACAATCCCCAAATACCAGCATGTTCATTCATTCCTCACTCTCTCTAGGTAATTCTGGAAGTTGACCTCCAGGTATTATTGACTCAGCATTGGGCAGCTTTCATCCATATAACTTCTCTCTCCGAAGACTGCTAATGCAGTACAAGAAAAAATATCTAGAAATACACATTAGTTCCTCTTCCACTGTTCCAAACAAGAAATATTTCCGTTCAAAGAGATGAGACTGTACAATCTTCTCATGTAGGTCCTTTTCCCGAGGAGAGAAGAATCAGAAATTTAGGGGGAAGGGGAGCACTGTTTGATAGTCTTCATACAATTCAAAGGCTTTCCTATACACGGTGCAGGAGGAAGAGATATTGTCAATTAAAGATTTGGTAAAGGAAAGCACTGGGTAGAAGGATTTGAGACTTTTCAAATAAGTCTTTGCCATGTGGCACTGTGGAAGTCACTTTTTTCTCTAAAAGACAGTTTTCCTCATCAATGTATCCAGGAGAATAATGCTTTGTCAGTCTCTCAAGGTTATTTTTGGTTCATTCAAATTAGGCAATGAATGTGTTTCTCTGTGCACGCTCACGCACATACATGTACACACGTCAATTATTTTTTAGCATTGTAAAATTATTTTTTCCTCAGAAGGCAAAAAAAAGACAAATCAAAATAACACAAACAGAACTAGTTTGTTATCAGAGAATGCCGTTTTCCTGTCTTCACCTTTTCACTAAAATCATTTCTTCTCTCTTGGCCTCAGTTTATCTGTCAAATCAATGGTGATGTTTGTTCTATCTTTTCCACATAAACATGGAATACAAAGCATAGTATACATTGTAAAATGCTCCACAAATAGGAAGGATTCTTGCTCTCTTTTGCTTGTCCCAAAGTTTTCTCCTCCTTAGTTTCACAAACAAGCTTAGATCTCCCATTTTTCAAAACACTTTTCATCAACTTTCATCAACTTTCCAACTCTAACTTCCTTGACTTAATTTCCCAAATGTGCTCTTCTTGGTTGGTTCCTAATCTTCCTGAAAACAAGACCAAGACGACACGCACACCTGATCCCATTTTTATGCTCTATCCACTCATTATCATATTTGTTCTGTTTTGATTGGGGACCACGCCCAGCGATGATCAGGGGTTACTCCTAACTCTGCACTCAGGAATTATTCCTGGTGGTGCTTGGGGGAGTATACGGGATGCCCAGGATCAAACATTTTTGGCCATGTGCAAGACAAGCACCGTGCCTCCTGTATTATTGCTCTAGCTCTACTCATTAGACATTTCTATAGCTTCTTTCACCAGTGTCAGAGAAAAGTGTCTCTCAGATCACCTGACCCCTTCATTAGACTTCTGTCCATCTTGCTTGACAGAATATTGACAAGAAGAATCACCATTTAATTTTACTGATTACATGTTCCATTGGTTCAATAGAGATAATATTGGCTATATCTATAAAACATCTCTGTTACACTGGTTTTACTACTGAAATATTTCTCATTTTCATCACACGAATTCATCACTATTTTATATGTCTAACTAATTCTTTGTTTTTTTACACTATTGCTGAATCAGCTCTCACATCCTCTTGTTCTCCATTCTCTTCATTCCTGCCCTAGTTTAAGCTTGTATTTATATCTGGCATGGATTATTCGGTACTGGGGGTTCTTGAAAGATATTTCTTTATTAAACTGTAAAATAAAGTATAAAATCTACGTGGGAAGCTTATTGTAAGAAAAAATACTTTAATTTTTTTCTGCCTTAATTTATACTGTCAGGTATTCTTATGGGGACCTTGATTGAATATTCTTGGTCTGCAAAAACTTTTGGTTTCTCCATTTTCTCAAATTGGGGTAAAAAATATCTCCTTCCAGTCTCATGGTCCTCTCACCATTTCCCCATACCCATATCTGTTTCAGACTATTTATTCAGTGTCCCCAAAATAGACCACTGATTGCATTATCTATTCCTATTGGAACTTAGTTTTCTTCTCTCCTTGGAAAAACAATCTTTTTCCTGCAGTCCACATTCCAACATAAATATTTTATTCCTTGTCTCTACCCAATGTCTTCACCCTGGGAACAAACAAGTGCTCCTTGATTCTATTTTTCTATACTTGCTCCACATTTTAGTATCATGTAGTATTCTGTCCTTTCCTAACAGTTAGCTGTGTGATACTTCAACTTGTGAAAACTAGAACAAGCAAACCACCACTAGGAAGACAATTCTCTGAACTACATACTTCAGGACTAACATAGAGCTGCTTCCTAAAGGTGAAGAGGCCTGAAAGAGAAAGAGTGAGACAAGATCAGACACGAGGGTGATGCTACAAAGATTCAGGCAAACTCTGAATTAAGTGGAGTTATTCTGCTGAAAATCTAGTCTGACTAGGAGAATGAAATGGAAAGTAAAAGTGGATTAGTGAGGAACATTACTGTAGGAACTAGGAATAAAATGGTACTTTTCCTATTTGAAGTCTGCATACTGTATGGTGTGATATATGATTTTTGCTCTTAATTAAGGTTCATTCTGTGACTGTGGTGTGACTATACTTTAATAGTTTATATATGGAGAAAATTTGAACTGCTTGCTTTATTTTTTTTATTTTATATTTTTTGCTTTTTTGGGTTACACCTGGTGATGTACAGGGGTTACTCCTGGCTCATGCACTCAGGAATTACACCTGACAGTGCTCAGGGGACATATGGGATGCTGGGAATCGAACCTGGGTCGGCCGCGTGCAAGGCAAACGTCCTACCCGCTGTGCTATCACTCCAGCCCCATGAGCTGCTTACTTTAATACTAACAGATTTGATTGACCTATGCTAATAAAGTGAGTTCCTTCAAACTCAGGTCTGTGAAAATAGGTATGTACGTGTGTGTGTGTGTGTGTGTGTGTGTTGGAATCGTTTGTGCATGAAAGCTCCTAGAAATCAACAAAGGCTTGGAGTTGTTTGGTCTCATGTTCTAACAATGGGTGTAAGCAGTCTAGAGCGGTGTATTCCATTTAGCCAAGTTCTCCTTATACACCATCCTCGGATAGGCCACCACATTATACCCACCCCCACACTCACTCCAAGTAAGAGGGAGGAAGAGAAAGGACGCCCCACTGTGGCTTAGCTTTCATTGGCTACACCTCTAACCAGCATGGGTCACCATTGGTTATAAAGACATTTGGACAGTACTCCACATTCTATCAGAGAAAGGCAAAGAAAATTTCAGGACTTCCATTAACCTCCATATCTGAATTGCACTAGTCAGCAATTGGGGTTCACTGTCAACTGTCCCTAAAGATAGTGACACACATTTGATAATGTCAGACAAACAATACCAGGCTCAGCACGTGGAGACTAAGGCATGGAACATAAAAGTTGGTGACCAGAATAAGTCCTGCGTAATGGAGAATCCTATTAAAAACCCTGAGCAAGGTTGTGATGGAATAGCCATGGAAATAGGGATTTATTTTTAGTTAATCTTACACCTATAGTTCATAATTAAAACAGTCTGTTTTTTTTTAAATAATTAAAAAAATTAATTGGTTAATTTACAGAGGTAGGGCCTTCGCCTTTCATGCAGCTGACCCGAGTTCGATTCCTCTGGCCCTCTCAGAGAGCCTGGCAAGCTACTGAGAGTATCGAGCCTGCACGGCAGAACTTGGCAAGCTACCCATGGTATATTCGATATGCCAAAAACAGTAACAATAAGTCTCACAATGGAGACATTACTGATGCCCACTCGAACAAATTGATGAGCAATGGATGACAGTGACAGTGATGGAAAAGTTTTATCATATTGCAAGTTGATATAGAAAAATATTCTGAGTTATGCAAAGTTTAATGTCAATTACCAAAGAAGGTACTAACAGTTGAAGTTTTGGACATAAAAGATATAATCATGAAACAGTTGAATAAATAATACAAAGTTGATTAATAAAGCTTGAGATGGACAATGAGCTCCTCAATGAGCTGTACATTGAGCTGCTAGAAGAATCTCTCATTGACTATCTTCAGGGCCTCAGGAAGACACTGAGCTGTTTTGTGCATCATCCTCTTACCCCCCCACCCAAATGCCCCTCTTGAGAAAATATCCCTCTTCAGGAATTTAACAAAACCTGAGTCTAAAATATGCCAAGTATGGCAATAGTCACTTCAACATATCTTATTTTTTCTGACTTCTGAATCAGGGAATTAATTGGTAAAATTAATTTTAGTTCTGCTACTGAGCTGCCTGAAATGTATGCTAGGAACAGACTTGGAGTAAGAATGAAATAGATTATTCTTGTTAATATGATAAAATATCTTAAAATTATGCACAGTTTTAATTCACAAAGAGCTTTCACACACATGGCCATATTTGTTTCTCAAAACAAATTATCTGTTAAGCAGCTTTCCGGTGATTAATGAAAGTAAGAGGGAAAAGAAATTGTTTTTACCATCAATGAGCTGCTTACTAGAAAGGCAAGAAAACAAATACAGAAAACTACACAAAATTTGATGAGCTCTGGAAGCACAGAAGAGGAGAGGTTGACTTTCTCTGCTTTTAACAAGAAGTAGCTTCAACACTTGCAAGTTTATCTGGGCTACAAACAGAAGAGCGGAGAGAAGTGAGGAGAGGCCAAAGGGTTTGGAAAAACAGCAAAATGCAGGGGGTATCAGGAAGTAGTTACCTAATTGTGTGTCAGCGAGATGTACCTGTGTCATTTTATGAAACTATCCTTTTTAGCTTTAAGCCGGAAGGAATTTATGTTCCTCGCAACAAAATAATTCGAAATTATGACAGCTGTCTCAACTTCCCCTATTTCTTACCTTTCAAACAGATGAAGCTGTTCTTTAGCATCATTTCTTTGTGAACACCGGACCCACCTGCATAGCTCCTCCCACTTGCCTTTAACCCCTCAGCCAGTTACATCACTCCCTGGTTTCCATCCAACACCACCCTTGTCCTTACTGCAGCACCAGGCACCTACTATTGAAACATCATTCTTGTGCCCCCTCCCTCGAGGGCAGACTCTTAACTTCAAGGAGATAACTGAGGCCAGGCTAATTTGATTGACTAGACCACACATCTGCCTCCAAAGGCCTCTTTCCCTGATCACACACATATAATTAATTATATAAGCAGAAAAAGTAGAAAGTAAATGCACATCCATAATCCTCCTACCCGCACAGACTCATTGTTATCAGTTGGAGGGGCATATAATTCTGATCTCTATTTTATAGATATTTACACAAATTTTACTTAGCAACAAAAATAAAAGACCGAATTACCTAAAGCTCTCTGCAGCTTGTTATTTTCATAATTCTTTAATTATACTTTAAGTTGCAAGTGGTTGAAATCAGCTACAAAACAGCTAAAGAAAAAAAGGGAAAAATCAAATCTTTGGATGAGATTTCAGAAAGACTTTAAAACAGCCAGGCTGTCACTGCAAGAGACTCAGAGACGTGGCTTCCTTCTTCAGTCCCTTACTTTGCACTCTTGGTCTCCTTTTCCATGTCTCTTTGAAAATTTGCTCCCCTCTTCACAGAACTCTTGAAATATTTTTTTGTTTCTACTTCTGTTTTAGGTCTAATATTGACTATTTCTACTTTATTGACTATTTATATTCATCTCTAATTAGATTTTTCTCAAGCTTTGCTTTTTATCTTCTTCAAAAAACCATTTCTTACATTGTTTTCATTAAATTGTGCTGCTTTTCTGCTTAAGAAATCATTAACTTATTAAAATGCATATGTTCTTACCTTTTATTAACTTCTAATTTCCTAAAATTTAATTTGATATTCTTATCTTAAAATATAGATGTGTATGTATATTTTTGGGGAAAAAATATATATGTATTGCAGGGACCAGAGAGAAAATACAGGAATACAGGAGTTAAGATGCTTTCCTTGTATCCTGCTGACCCTAGTTCAGTCTCCAGCATTGCATACAAGCCAGTAAACAGAGATAGGGGTCAAATCTTAGCACAGGGCCAGAAATACTCCCTGGGCACAGAAGTTGTGGTTCCAAAATAATAATAACAATAAAATAAAATAATAGGCATAGGTGAAGCTTAGCTATGCATTTTCTTTAATGAGGGTCCACACTCTACTTTCTTAGTCAAATGATATGTGGGATTGAAGATAAATGTGATAGATTTCCTCTAAACTAGTGGCCACACGCACATCTGAGACCCCAAGAAGAAAAGTTCAGAACCTGTTCACTCATGATCCTAGAAAAGCCCAAGTTTAGACAAAAGATAACACTAGTATTTAGCATACTTACTGCTTACCTACCATCATACTAGTCACCTTCATATAGCCCCAGAAAGGAAGACAGTAGTACCTCCATTTTACCGATAAAAGAATAAACAGAGAACTTAAGTGGCCTAGACACTGACTAGCTAGTAAGTGATTGAGTTTAAGTGTAGGCCTATTTTAACTATCACAAATTTCTGCTTTTTCCTCTGCTCAATGATTTCCAAATACTTTTACAGAAGTACTTGCGAATCAGTGAAGTCATTATAAGAAAAACCAATACTAACCGAGACCCTCCCCCTCCAAAAAAAAAAAAAACTTTTTGGAGCGTTTATACTTAAAAACCTCTGGCATTATAACAATATTTTAGCTGTCTCTAAATATTCATCTATAATATATAGATAGAATCTATCACAAACCCTTAACCTTAATATCACATTTTCCTGTCACCAATCTCTATTGATATGTTTTCTTGATTTTCTGAAGAAACGAGCTATGAGGATGCAGTAGAAGCAGCTGTTTTGGAAATATTGCCTCTTCTTTGTTCTGGATGCTATTTAAACATTGGCAGGGGGCCTCATTAAAGATGAATCGTTGAATTAGCAAGTAGTGTTGTAGCTAGAAGAGGCAGCATGTGCTCCTGCGGTGAAAACAGATTTGCACAAAGGAGGGAAAGTTTGGGGGTAGGTGGGGGCGGGAGATGGACAGAGGAGGAAAAGACCTGAGCCCTAGCAAAGTCAAGCGATTTACAATGTTCTCTAACCTGCCCGCTGCCCTACGGGAGTCCAAGAAGCTGAAAGGGGCCATGAGAAGCTCCATCTTTTTGAACTAGGAATGTGAAAAGTGAGTCCTTCACTCTAGGGGAACTCTGGTTATTAATAACCTTCACTTCCTCTACTTGATGGTAAACGAGCATCTGTGGCTTCAGGTAATCTAAAACTTGGGCACCAGCACCCAATAACAAACAAATGGATGATGCCACGAGTTCCTCTCCCTGCCCGCTGCCTCCTGCGCCTTCTCTCCCTCGGAGGCAGCAAGGAGGTATTAGCAATTTCCTCTCTTTGAATGCGTGTCACAGTTCTCTCATTGTTTTCTCACCTCATTTGCCTGTGGGTTTGGGAATGAAATGTGCAGGCTAACAGGGTCTCCAGTGGGACTGAATTATCCCCTCCATGAGGTGAGCAATCATCTGGGGTGCGGGTGAAATAGACCCTCATCTCCAAGCGGTGTTCCGCCCTGTGTGTCATTTCATGGGACCTAGTCTTTCCCCTGAGTGTTTGATGCTTCAGAATTTGGGGAAGGAAAATGCAGACAAAGGAAGAAGAGGGAAAGCAAATAATCACTACTGAGTTAATACAATGGCACACAGCGTACTATATTTTTTTTCCTCAAAAAATACCCACAGAGGGCATTTTATTCCATTTTACAGATTAGGAAACTGAGGCTCAGAGTGAATAATTTGCCCAAAGTCACATTTTTGGTGAATTGAACAACCGGAACCCAAAGTTATATCTGTCTGACTCCATGCCTGTGTTTTTTGATTCAAACATTTTCATAATCCTGCTTATTCTTTAGAGGCCTCAGCGTCTCTGTGACGATTCTCAGCCAACTAGGCCTGCAGTTCAATGTACGGGCCTGAGGGTGCAATGCCGCTTGGGTCCTGCAATGCCAGGGAGCACCCAGGCCACCACCAGTGGTGCAGCAGCAACGTTCTGGGAGCCAGGTAGGGCCAGGGATTGAACAAAGGTCAGCACCATGTGAGGCATTTGTCTTAACCTCTATATGTCTCTGACTCTCATGGTCATTCTAAGAGGAAGATTTGTGTATCCAAGTGGCGAAGCTTAAAAATCCTAACCCCGGAGCCTCTGAAAGACCTTATCTCCAGTTAGTTCTTTACCATGGAGACCAGAAAAAATTCCTGGCATGACTCCCCAACAAGAAATCACTGACTTCTTTTTATTTTTCTTTATTTATTCCCACGTATTCCCCTTCTTATTGTAGCAATGACCAGAGGTTGTACAGACTTGGTTGTGTTGCTTGAACACTTCAGTTGTGGTGTGCACAACTAAAGATCCCAGACTTTGTTCTCACCTCAGGAATCAGAAAGGCAGTGCCTGTGCTCAGTTGTAAAAAACTAAGGAACGCCGAGGGGCGAGTACACTCTCGGGCTCTCCGGGCGGCTCTGTCTCACCACCCGAGTTCGGTGCCCCGGAACCACTGTGTGTGATGTCGGTCGAGGGCAGGCGACAGAAGGAAGAAGGCCAGACTGGTTGCTCGATCAGTTTATTTCATTCTCTCTCTCCGCCTCTCTCCTGTGGATCTGGCCCGTGGATCTGGCCCCCATGGATCTGGCCCCCCAACCCACTCTTACAGCCTAGTTAAATCTCCACAGCATGAGGGGGTTGGGGCGTACACATAGGTGTGGTCACCATCAATAGGGTAAGGTTCCTCTCCCTTAGGGGATGCTTCTCCTAGGACTTAATTCTCTTTCAGCAGGAGGATCCACCCAAGGGCGGAGTCCCATGAATGTGTTTCTCTTCTCCTCAGCCAGCAAACATATAAGAATTCATAATATTAATTATTTTGTATGGACACAATACGAGATGCATTAAAGCTTATAGAATTGCTCTCCTGGGGCCATCTCAACCTCAGACTACAGTGCTCAGGCCAGATCAGTCTTTCCTATCCCTGGCAGGGTCCCAGTCTCATAATTACTATTGGATCATGACAGCATTTGTCTATGATCAAGCTCTTAACTTATAGTTAAGAATTAGGCACTTTGGGCAGGCCCATCTCGATGCCAGGGTAGCACATAACTCACCGCTTTCCCTGGATCCTTCCTGTCCCACGTCGGGGACCCTGCTTTGGGGTGCTAGGAACTGAGGGCAACTGAGGCTTAAGTGGAGAAAGCAGATGCCTGGGAGGGAATAATATTCGAGGCCAATTAATTCCCAAGTTATAAAAACATAATATTGTCTTCTTGTGTCTATACAAAACAGACATAGATTTAAAGTAAATTATTCAAAAGGCACAAGAAGAGGAGAAAGGCAATATTAACTTATTCAGTATCCTAGGAAGGTCTGACCTTGCAAATTAGCAGAGTCAGATTAAGGGAAAGCCTCGGATTAACTCTTTTTGGGAAGAGAGCATAGAGAAGTGATTATAGCTAAACAAAGGGATGGGAGAGATTCGGGAACACCTTGATGAGTGTGACTGGGGTAAGCCTAAACTCCAGGGAAAACCGGGACAAGCTACTTGTGGCAAGGAGGGAAAGGACAAAGTAATGTCATCCTACACTCAGTGACGCTGGAATAGAGCAAAAGGTAAAAAACTGGCAGCCTTGGGCTACTGATCCATCCCTAGACTTTCTTTAACTCCCCAAAATCTAACTACCAAAATCCCTATCCATTTAGACAGAACGATTACCAATACCCCAGCAGTCAGGATGTCAAGAATAACTGCATCTAGAACATTTTACATGCAAGGGGCAAACTACTTCTCTTGCTGGCCTCTAGGTCTGACTCCTGCAAGGAGTCCTCACCTGCAAGACTGTCTGGTTTTTCATCTTCAGGAAACCAGGCTCTCAGAGTGCAGTCAGAGATAGATTTACGATGGGTGAAGGGTTAATCCAGACCAGCCATTTGTGCAGAAAGGACTCTGAACAAGGATGCTACAAAACATGGATGACAATCCCCTCCCCCCACCCCCGATCTCCATATTCCAGACTAGAAGTCTATTTCTATTACTGTTTCTCTGAAAAAGGATAGCCATGAGTTAGGTCCACTTTTAGATTTTTATCTAGGATATTGATTTATTACAAAAGACAATACCAATATTATCTATATAATAATATGACAGCGGCAGAGAGTCTTTTGCCCGCACGCCTGGCTGTCTTCCCTGGGGCCCCTCAAAGGGGATGGGCTCCAGCTTCCCTCCCTACCACAAGCAGAGCTCCCAGCGGCCGAAGACCACCGGAACCTAGCTACAGCCATGATCGAGGCCCCTCTCCACACATTTGGACAGGCCTCACACATGAAGGTACCAGCAGAAGAACCCAGGTGTGTGTAATTCCATCAGCGGTCAGCACCCAGAGACTTAAAAGCAAGCTCCCAGAAGAGAGCGATGCAGAAAGTCTCTTGCCTGCACGCCTGGCTGTCTTCCCCGGGGCCCCTCAGAGGGGATGGGCTCCAGCTTCCCTTTCCACCCCAAGCAGAGCTCCCGGCAGCCGAAGACCACCGGAACCTAGCTACAGCCATGATCGAGGTCCCTCTTCACAGTTCGGATGGGCCTCATGCATGAAGGTACCAGCAGAGGAACCCAGGTGTGTGTAATCCCATCAACGGCCAACATCCAGAGAGAGACTTAAAAGCAAGCTCTCAGAAGCGATATCTTTAGCCTACTTCTCCCTCTGGGAGAAACTAGCAATCCTCTGAGAGTTTCCTGCCCACATGGGACAGCCTTGCAAGCTTCCCATGGTGTATTCATATGCTAAATCCAGTAACAAGCTGGATCTCATTCCCCTGACCCTGAAAGAGCTTCCAGTGTGACATCCTTGAGAAGGCTGAGCCGCCGAGAGAGATACTTCTAAGATCTCAGGGAAAGGACGAATGGAGAGGTTACTGAGCCCGCTCGAGAAATTAACGGGGATTTCGTGATTCGTGAATATGATAGCAGAAATATTAACCAAATGGCACATTCTGATTTCCACATAGGTATGTTCAGAGTCCTGTTAATTCCTCTCCTTTAAAGTTTTAGCCATGTCCTAATCACTGTCCTTGTCCCTCAGGCTAGGGGTGGCACAAAGCCATAGGTCTGTGTCCGCCACTGGGAAGGCCTTCACACACACCTGTGAGCTCGTTCCTGGCTGTTATTCCAGTCCCTTAAATCAACAATGACAGACACCTCCTTTAACCACACTGCTCCCCCATCCTAATATTTTTGGTACGGAGCCAATGAACACGCTGACTGGTCTATCAGCCATTCGCTGGAAATGTCCAGAATGGCTCCACCTGTCGGAAACCAGGAGTCCCCAGTGGCGGCCAGTCAGTTCATCACTGCAGACTCTTGGACGGAAGCTTTTCTCCTTTTCAAGCCAATCTCTTTCTTTATCCCTCATCATTGTAAGCATCGTTCTGTCCCTGAACTTCCCCTCTCAGATCACCCAGCATGAATTGCTGCTGAGTTCTAGTTCTTCACCAGGCTGTCTGGGGTCAGTTCTCACCCACAGTTTCTCTGGACTCCTACCAAAGTGTCTTCTGGCCCACTCTACTTTTTAGGTTGCTGTGATGTCTTCATTAAAACTCCATGGAGTTCCCCGCTCCCTCCTGCCCACCTCTTCCAACTCACTGGCCATTACTGAGTTATAAAATGAAATGATGCAATTTACACACTGACCCATAGGTGATTTAGGCTGACTGTTAGCGCTTCGGTCTTTTTCAGTGTATGATTGACCAAGCTCACTTGTGAGAGTATGTTTTTCATTTTGAAAATTGGAAGATAGAGGGGCCAAAAAAAATAGCTCAATGAGTGCAGAGAAGGCCCAAGTTTTAATGCTGAGCACTTACTTCCAGGAATGAGCCTGTAGTGCACAGAACCAGGAATAGCTCCAGAACACTGAAAATTAAAAAGTAGAATGGAAGGATACTACAAAACCTGCAGAATGAGTCCAAAATCACTAATATGAAGCATCTAATTTACTCATGACAATAGTAAGTCATCAGTCTCAGATTTTCCACCAAACTGCAAGCAAAAGATTGACTGACTTTTCTATTGAACAACGAATCCAATTAAAATGGTAGTCCAACCACAAGGATGCATATTATCATATCAGAGATCAGATCAAATCAGATCAGACCATACGCAATGAAAAGCATGTTTTAAGGAGCAAAGAGCATATTTTGGTGTGTTGCTATGAACTTAGAGTAGAAACAAGTAAGCTTTGTTCACAGCTTCTGTGGTTAGTTTAGAGATGCTAGAACTGCTGGAGCCTCCTTCTGAAAGTGAGCATCGCATGACACTTATACACCGATTCCTATACGTGACTTTCACCTCACTGTGTTAAGTTTGCCAACTATTGCCTTAAATCTTTCTACTATTCCAACAAATGCTTCATCGTTTCTTATTCTTACAACCCAACCCAACACATTATCTGTGCATAGGGGCAGAGGAGAAGAAAGAGATCACGTGCCTAGAAGGTAATACCCATATATTTCTCTTGCTTCTTTAGCATTCAATATAGTTCAGTACTCATAGTGCACAGAGGCACTGCCTTCATCAGGAAGCCCTGAGACAGGGAACGGTTCGGGTTTTAAAAGGAAAGTCTTTACCAATGGCCAAAAACATTCCAGGAGAAAGATCCTGCCCTAGCAGCAGTTTTGTTGCTCTGATAAGGAACATGTCTCATAAATTGACATTGCATGACATGTCTAAACAGACAGACCTTCCACTCAGAAGGTTTTGTTTCATACTGTTCAGTACCTCTGCCTTCCCTGTACTTTCTCAGGTTGGGTCATAAAAAAAAATGTACCAAAAATGTACTAGAAACTATTGATTTCTGTTGTGCTAAAGCCCCTGACATTCTGGCGCGATGAAGATATTGCTCTGGACCCTGTGAGCCTTCTCATACTTCTCTTCTGCTTATGAGGGTCTCTGAGGATGGTATTAAAGATATTGTAGTTCCCACTTTCTGACTGTGGGATATCAGCAGGGTCTCTCCTGTGTAAAGAATAATTATCAGCACTGCTGTTACCTCTAGTAAGTGTGTAATTACATGCTCGGTTTTGTGGGCTCTAGGCTGTGCAATTTTAAATTATACAATAATGTCAAATTCTCTCTCACTCTCTGTCTCTACTCTCCCTCTCTCTTTTTTTTATTTGAAAGGGGAGGTGGGTAATTTTTTTTTTTCAAGAGACAGAAGGAGAAGCAAGTGTGAGAAAGCCTTTGCCTACACCAGCAGAACTGACAGCATGATAATCAGGCAAAGTCCAACGCGGCCTCTTCCCACAAGGATTTCAACCTCAGAAGAGAGCCCTTTAAAAACCAACATGAATTTGACTGAGGGTGGGCATGTGAGAGTAGAAGGAGAGTGAGGGGGATTGAGGAGGAAAGAAGGAAAGAGAGGGGACTAATAAGACGGGGAAATAGATGCTGTATCCCCAACATCATCTCATCCAGAAGACAAACTTGCCTTGTCTAATAGCTGAGTCCCAGCCGGGTAGTCAAGTTGCTGGAAGCAGGCTCTGTGTGAGCGTTGGGGCCAATTAGAAGCAGTGCTTTACTAAGGAAACAAACTTGAGTATCACCAACAACCTGTGGTACACACACAGGGTAAAAGTCACCTTTAGCCCCTGGCCCACCTTTCGACCAATCTCAAGGATACATTTCCAACCTGGGTCTCCATAATGGGCAGAACTATCACTACCTGTCCCTGTATCTTGTTTCCCGGTAGGGAAACACATCAGATTCCCTACTGATGTGCTTTCCCCTTTTTCCCGGTAAGGAAACACATCAGATTCCCTACTGATGTGCTTTCCCCTTTTTCCCGGTAGGGAAACACATCATATTCCCTACTGATGTGCTTTTCCCATTCTATTCCTCTACCCCAAACTACAGATGCTTGGAGGGAAGGTATAGGGGGTGAAGTTGAGGAAGGTCATTCTTGTTACCTGGAACCATTCATAAAATTCCCCATTTGATCTAAATTCTGGTTTGCAGACTCTATTTTCTAATCAACTGATCTTTTATTTATTTATTTATTTTTTGCTTTTTGGGTCACACCTGGCGATGCACAGGGGTTACTCCTGGCTCTGCACTCAGAAATCACCCCTGGCGGTGCTCAGGGGACCATATGGGATACTGGGAATCGAACCCAGGTCCGCTGCATGCAAGGCAAATGCCCTACCCACTGTGCTATTGCTCCAGCCCTCAACTGATCTTTTAATGGGGAGTCCTTGTCTCTGCCAGTCTCTCCAATAATTTTCCTGCTCATTCTAGTCATGGCCTCTCCAGGTACCACTTTGTATCATTGACATGTCTTGAATAGGTTGGGTAGTCAATAAGTGTTCAGTTAAGAATGCACAGTGCTTGTTTTTCTGAGCAGTAAATTCACATCACTGCTTTCAGTGATGTAAGTGACCTACCCAAGGTCACAGTGATAGTTAAAGTGGCAGGTCCACCAGAGTTCAGTTCTTACCTCCCTTCCTGAGCTATCTCCTTTTCCCCAGGCTCCTTCTGAGAACACTGAGATTAGAATGTGCCAATAATTTCAAACAACTAAACAGGACAGATATGAGTTGAATTGGTATAGAAGAGAGTGCATACATAATAAAGAGTATTAACATACAGCATCTATTGAGCACATGTATAGCCTCACAGTAATCCCTGGAAGGAGATATTATCACATAGATGAGGAAACTGAGATCAGACTAAGTGACCCCAGCTCCTGGGCAGAGTTGAGAATTGAACTGAAAACTGCCTGTCAAAGTCCATATGGTTAACACTGATGCCTAGGGTTTGCCATCTGTAAATATGTTTAAGAAATGGTGTATGTCCTTTGGTGGACATTTCTTTCTTGTTTTTTTTCTTGCTCCTTACTTCTTGCAAAAGAGAGTTCACTGGTTTTCTCCTACTTACTCTCAGATTGATTTTTTTTTCATTTTTGGTTAAGGGCAGTTCAAGTGCAAGTGCATGGCCATTAAATCATCTCAAACTGGCAAGGAATCAGTCAGCAAGCTTAACAAAAGCTAGAGTTCCCCGTCTGAAGGCACAGCCTGCCACCAGTCTCTAACAGACTTCCTCCTCACAGCCCATCTATAAAGCTTCTTCAACCTGAAACTAGACAACTTGCATCGGGAGATTGCCAACCAAAACAGATAGGGTCAGGTTGAGTTTCTGAATTCAATCATCACATTCTGTGGTTCTTCTAGTCCCCATAGTTCTTATGGAATGTGCTGAAGGTAAGCAACGAGACGGGGGCAAATATCATTTTAAGACTGTAAATAACAACCTCCTGGATATAAATAGCTGTTTTCACTTCACAGTGTTTTCACATATATTATCCAAGTTGATGCTTCATCAACCCTGTGGAGAGAAGGCAGCTATTTTTATTCACCTCGACTCCCACCCCAACACTGGCCTTTGCAAAGACAGTGGAAACAAAACGAGATTGGGTGGCTTGGTCAAAATCCAAAAAAGATTGAATGCCTGGATTGAGAACCCTTGTAGATGCAGAATGTCATACAACTCCTCAGAAAGGACCATCCTCTATTGGGCCCACTGCTCTCTCACTTTGCGTTCCAGGGAAAAGCCAGCTGCCTCTCACCCACCAGATGGCTACTGTCAGAAACAGAAATAAAAAGTGTTGATGAGGATGTGGAACATTGGTACTCTCATGCCCTATTGGTGATGGGGAAGTACCATCAGCACCCACCAAGGCTGGAAAATATTGTGCTCTGACTCCAAAAAATAAAAAATAAAACTCTTATGTGATCCTACCATGCTTCTGGATGCAGGCCTATAGGAACTGAAGGCATGATGATATCAAGGAGGCGTTTGTGAGCCCATGCTCTGAACAGCACTATTCATAACAGATACACCTGGAGGCAACCTCAGTGTCCCTGAGAAAGGGGCGGGATAAAGGAAACAGTGCATCTGTACAAAAGGAAAGTTTTCAGCCTGAAAAAGAAGGAATATTGTCATATCTATGCACTACACAGATGAATCTTGAAGGCATTAGGCTGAGTAAAATAAGCTGATCAGCAAAGATCAGAAATCTAATAATTCCCTTTCATATGAGGTAAATACAGCAGTCAGAGTTAAAGGACAGAGAAGGGTAATAGTGGGGGATGGGGTGAGGGTCAGGGACTAGATCAGGCATGGAGGTGGGGGTGACAGCGTACAACAAAGTGAATGGTGAATGTACTGAATGCCACTGATCTTACAAATGCTTCTGGTTATAGACATAATGTCATTTTGCTACATTAAAAAATCAAACAAACATTTTTAAAACAATGCATCAGGGGCTGGAGAGATAGTACAGAGATAAGACAATCCCCCTGTTCGTCACCTTAAATGGTTTCAATCCCCCACATCCCCTAGGCCACTTGCCTTGCATGTTGCCAATCCAGTTTGATCACTACTCCATGTGGTCCCCTGAACCCTGTCAGAAGTATAAGGTTTAAGCTGTGAGCACTGCTGAGTATGACCCCCAAATAACTGTAGCACTGTCTGTAGCACTGTCGTAGCACTGTCATCCCATTGCTCATCGATTTGTTCAAGTGGAGACCAGTTACGCCACAGGGTAGCTTGCCAGGCTCTGCGGGATACTCTTGGTAGCTTGCCAGGCTCTGCAAGAGGGATGGAGGAATCAAACTCGGGTCGGCCGCATGCAAGGCAAACACTCTACCCGCTGTGCTATTGCTCCAGCCCCAAAACAACAACAATAATAATAATACATCAGTGGGGGAAAAGATTAAAGCACAGAATGCCAATCATCTGAAATTGACCTACATCCCCAAACAAAACCTTTAGTTCACATATTTTTTCCCCTCAATGTTGCAAAAGTGTCTTTTGTGGTGGTGGTTTTGGGATGGGCTCCAAGAAACACTCAGGAGCTGGGAGAAAGGTTGGGTGGGTGGGCCATGACCTCCTATCAATTCTCAGAAAGGTTCAGTGTGAACACCTGAAAATGCATTGGTTCTCTGGTCTGGGAACCTCAGGGCTGCACCTGTGATGCTTGGGGGGATCCTAAAGTGCCAAGAGTGAATCAGGGTCAGCCACATGCCTTAACCCCTTTACTATTTCTCCATTCCGAAGCATCCTGTTTTAAATAGCTCCCCTAGCCTTGATCCAGAGAGAAACTGTGTTTTCCTTTTCTTCTGTCAAGTTTACCTAGAACTCTTACCTCTTCTGGTCCCTTCTCTCTTACACATGGAGAGAAATCCCCTTCACAGTTACGCAGACTCAGGCTAATGATCAAATTGTGTCTCCTAAAACTAACATGGCAAATCAATGCTCATTACTAAGAACTGTGCTAGACACTTTAAAGCTATAACCAAAAGACCAAGGGGTTCCTGCCTTCAAGGATGTTACACACTTGCTGAAAAGATCATAAGTAACTAGAAATTGAAGGAAAATTCTAGAAAATTCTCAACATCCTAGAATATATGCAAATAGCACAGTGGTGGACCATGAGGCATGTAGTGGTCAGCAGGATATATTGGAATATGGGAATTAACTTTTTATTCAAATAAGTATGTACTGACCAACCTGCGGGGAGAGATGAAACAAAAGTACAAGAAACCCTGTGCACACATACCAGGGCAACCTCATCTGTCTGAGACTTAAAACCAAGCTCCTGGAAGAGAGCGACACAGAGAGTCTCTTGCCCGAACGCCTGGCTGTCTTCCCCGGGGCCCCTTAGAGGGGGTGGGCTCCAGCTTCCCTCCCCGCCCCAAGCAGAGCTCTTGTGGCCGAAGACCTCCGGAGCCTAGCCACAGCCATGCTCAAGGTCCGTCTCCACACGTTCGGACAAGCCTCACGCATGAAGGTACTGGCAGAGGAACCCAGGTGTGTAGGATCCAGGGCTGAGACCTCCAAGCCTGCTCGGATCGGGACTGGGCCCCTTCCACCCAGATTTCCCATTTTCCAGTAGGTAGGCAGTCACCCAGGGACTGTCCCTGGCACCATGTAATCCCACCAATGGCCAACATCCAGGGACTTGAAACCAAGCTCCCAGAAGCTCAAGGCCGTGACATCTTATAGCCTACTTCTCCCTCTGGGAGAACCTGGCAAGCTACCGAAAGTTTCCTACTCACATGGGAAAGCCTCGCAAACTCCCCGTGGTATATTTATATGCCAAAACCAGTAACAATGATGGGTCTCATTCCCCTGACTCTGAAAGAGCCTCCAATGCAGCATCGTTGGGAAAAGATGAGTAAAGAGAGGCTTCTACAATCTCACGGCTAGGACGAATGGAGATGTTACTGAGACCGCTTGAGAAATTCGACGATCAACAGGATGATGATGATGATGATGATGATGATGATGATGATGATGATGATGACGACGACGACCAACCTGCGGAGAGAGATGAAACAAAAGTACAAGAAACCTTATGCACACATACCAGGGCAACCTTATCTGTCTGAGTTTTCAGGGAGGACTTCCTAGAGGAAGAATAGTTTTTCAGAAGTAAAAGCTAACTCAGCTCTGTGGAGAGTGGGGAGAAGACAAGGTGGGAACCAAAGTCTGGAAGTCTGACAGTGATTCAAGGTAGACTGGAGGAGGGGTAGATGCACAATGATATTTCCTGCTGGCAGCTTTGTGCCAGAGGGGTTCAAGGAAAATGACATTCAAAAGTTGTTACATTTTCTGTTTCTCTCTGAGGACTGGCCAAGTCCTCTGCCTAACCAGAGAAAGATCACGAGGTCCTGCTGACCTCGAGGCTGAAGCGATAGCACAGCGGGTAGGGCGTTTGCCTTGCAACCGGGAGACCCGGGTTGGATTCCCAGCATCCCATATGGTCCCCTGAACACTGCCAGGAGTAATTCCTGAGTGCATGAGCCAGGAGTAACCCCTGTGCATCGAGGGGTGTGACCCAAAAAGCACACACACAAAAAAGGAAGTCCTGCTGATCTCAGTGTTCTCTCCCAGCTAAAATGTCTTGCCTCCTTGTTTTATAGCATATGTGCCCCCAGCAAGGGTACTGGCGAGAAGGGTACTGCCCGTGCCCCAAGCAGCCTCTGTTTTGTCAAAGTAGTAACCCAGATGTACACAGAGGTGCTGGGTAGAGAAGAAGAGAATGAAGAACTAAGGCCCAGGTCCTGTTGCTATAGGAGCCATGGGGATGTCTAGTCTAGTCAAGTAGGACTGTGTAATCAACGGGCCCTTAGCCAGGAGAAGCATCCGCAGGGAATCTGGGAGTGGCGAGAGCTAGAGGTGCACTATGACAACAGAAATGGTACCGTGGACAAGAACTGAGTGCTGAAAGGAGGTAAGGGGACAAACACCATAACTTGTTAGTACCTGTGCTGCAAACCATAATGCACAAAAGGAGAGAGAGAGAGGGAGGGAGAGAGAGAGAGAGAGAGACTGGGGATATTGGTAGTGGGAAATGTACACTGGTGAAGGGATGAGTGTTGCATCCCTTCAATGAAGGAAACATTGCATGAGCTCATGAGCTCTGTAACTGTGTATCTCATGGTGACTCAATTAAAAAAAATTATTATTTTTTTAAAGAGCTGGAGGTGCAAGAAAAGCTGGTCCCTGCCTTCTCACTGCAGGTCTGGGGTTTCAGGCAGGACTCCGGTCCCTGAGAGGAGGTAGCGAATAGAAGCAAGGAGGAGCAGATGCCAGGAGAGGGCAAGGCAAGCCCAGTGGCTGTGCCTTCCTGGCGCCCTGGCTGGAGGCACATACTCTAATGCAGATTGCGGCCAGGGCAAACAGACCCTTGATAGGTGCTTATGGCAATGGTAAAGATTAAACTAGATTTCTAGACACCCATCCATTTCTCCTGGAGCTCATTTAGCTATTAAATGCGCCGCCTTTTAGAACTGAAAAGGACCTTAGAGATTCCCTGCCTTAGCCCCCTCTTCTTGCCAGTGAGGAAACAGAGATCCAGAAACAATAATCACTTGACAAGGTCACACAGCTAATTAGCCACGGAACTGGGATGAAAACCCAGGTCTCTTGACTCTTAATCCACTTCTCTTCCCTCCACATTACTTCTCATTTTTAACTTTTAAGAGTTTAGCTTAAATTAGCAAAGAAGAAATATACAGCCAATCCCGTGACGAGTAGTAGATTTCCTTCTCTCAGCTGGCGTGGACTTTGACCCTGAGATTAGTTCACTTTTTGTCTGTGATGTTACATTTCATTTCCAAAATTGGGTAGAGAATTTGTGCCAGTTGTTAATAGGATGGCTTTAAAATATAACTCCAGCTGTTTCTATGCCTATGAGCAGGCAAAGGAAAGGTGTCCTGGCTCTGAGATACTTGGGCGAAGACCTGGAGTATCCATGTGCATGAATGCCTTCACCTTCTGGGCCATGGGATAAAGATACAGCCTGTATGACAAAACTTCCTGGCAATGACAAAGGATGCACAGCTACTAGAAGTGTTGTTGAATCTTACTTTTGTCCTTTTATCGGCTGAGTGCGTTTGAAGAAGGAAAAACCATATAAGAATTTGTTTCCCTTTCTGAAATGAGGGTAGGAGGTGCCTAGTTCATTGATTATCCTTAGGTTGAAAGGACACATCTGTGAAAATTCCTATCTGACCACCACACTCTTGTCTAGCATCCCACAGTGTAAGTGGCTAAAGGATGTACTCAGGAGTAGCAGTACAGGTGAATCACAGGTCTTCGGTGCCCTGGTCTGTGACAGGTCTCTCAGAAATCTATTTGGTCCTTGCCACACAGAAGCCGTTAAGAGGCAGGTTCCAGTGGGGCCAGAGCAATGGTACAGCAGGTAGAACTCTGGCCTCACACAAAGCTAATCCAGGTTAGATACCTGGCACCACCTATAGTCTCCTGAACCCTGCTAGGAGTGATCCCTGAGCACAGAGCCAGAAGTAAAACCCTGATCATTGCCAGGTGTCGCCCAAACTCACCCCACCCACAGGAAAAGAAGAAGCCCCCTATTGAGGGTGCAGGTTCTGTTTGCTTCTCTGCAATGCCTGGTAAGCACAGTTAATCCTGACCTCACCTAAAGTCCCCCGGGACCTCTCTCTGGCCTGGAAGGGAAAGACTGGCACTGTCCTGGCATGCTAGGGTGGGCATCCTCTTCTCTGGTTTATTGGTTGGTAATTTTTATACAGCAACAAACTTAGATTCAAACTCATTTTTCCCTGGTGTGGTTCCGACTTCTGAGGGACAGTCTCAGAGCTTAAGTCTGGGTGGCATCTCCCCAAACTACCTGGACTCGTATTCCGATACCCAGAGTTATGTCTCAGCTGGCAACAGGTTTGAGACCCTTATCCATGACAATGTCTGTTGGCCTAACAGCATTTTTATTCACAGGTAGTACAACCACAACCAAGGAACTGTCATCTGAACCCAAATATCCTATAAATTCAGGTTTTAGGAGGACCATGTCGCCCTTCCTTTTCCTTCTCCAAGCCTATCTCTCCTAGGACTCACCTCCTAGCCCTCCCCGTCTCTATATAAAAATTCACAAAACCTAAGTGATTGGGTGGGGCTCATTCTTGGTGGGGTGAACAGACCCCTTTTCTGTTGCTCCCCAGTACCATCAAGATTTTGGGCATATATGCCTCATTTTTAGATAGATAGATAGATAGATAGATAGATAGATAGATAGATAGATAGATAGATAGATAGATAGATTGTACACACACACACACACATATATATATATATATATGTATATAGCCGCATACCATTTCTGAAAAACAAGCATTGTTAGTTTCTCTGTATCAACAATGTGCTCCACAAAACACAGGTTATCAGGTAGAACTGCAGTTCAAGCCTCCATACTGACTCCAAATGTCATGCTTATTCCGTGACACTAAATTTCAGGCAGTGAAACAACAGACTGTGACAGGACCTTGTTGGCTGGGATTTCCAGGTGCCAAGTGTGTCACGCATACAGAATGCCATTCCCACCTTTCCGACTTCGAAGCTAATTCTAAACAGAGGGAGTCGCTCTCTGCTGATCCTGAGAGACCTTCAAGCTGGCAGAACGGCCTCTCAGGAGTGACTCATAGAAGTCGCACTGACTTGCGCATTTAAAGATAAAGCCTTCAGAAACATTTCACAGGAATAAATCTGTAATTGGAAAAGATAGAAATAACCAAAATGGTCTTTCCAAACTCACATGTCTGCAATTAAGCTTATCCTGGGGGAAAGGGGCAGAGAAACCAGGACAGATTTGGGGAAAGGTTGATCTAATTCTTTTTATTTCTTCATTATAGAAGTTGTCTATTTCTTAATCAGTGGAGAGATACCACTGTTAATTGCCAGTAGAGGAACTTGTACACGGCTATGCTGCCCCTTCCACATGCCAATTTCTGAGAGGAAGGAAATTCAAGGTGAGGATGACCTTGCAAGCCCAGAGAAGGGGAACAGGGTTAATACATTATGGTTATCGGAACAGTGATTTCTGTTAATGTCAATGAAGGTTTGCTAGTAAGTTCTCCTGTAAATTAAGAAAATTCAAATTTTTCTCCATCATTCTCATTTTAATATGATTTTCAGAGTAGGGGAAAAATGAGTGAAGTGAAGGTCAATGACATGAGAACCGTCCATGACTTTGGCCTTGGGCTATGTGTTGGGAATGGGAATAGATCACTCCCTTCCAGATAGAAAATACTCTTAAAATCACCTCTTGCCTCAATGTCATTAGAGTCTCATTTAAGTCCTCTGAGACACAGTATCATTTTTAGGGTAACTTCTTTATCTAAATAAATAAAAACCAGGTGTAGGAGTTCCCATCTATAGTGAAGATATATAAAGGGTGAAAATAAATTGATTAGGCTCATTTTTTTAATGAATTTATTGGGTGACTTTCTGAGTCATGTCGGACTATTTGTGTTTCATGTACAATATATGAATAATTTATTTCATATGTTAAACAATAAGATCTGGTATTAGTAAGTGCCTACTATGTACTCATACTTTACAAAGGTGCAACCAGAGAGAAGTCATTATTCCCATTTCACAGAGAGACACCTGAGTTTTAGAGAAGAAAATCAAGCCATGCAAAAGTGTTTTGTCAAGGACTAGAAGTTGTAATTAAACATAAGACATTTGTCATGGTTATTAATTATTATATCATATATTAGTTTATGTCATATAAACTAATATGAGAATGTATACCAAATTCTCATATTAGTTTATTAGCTATAAACTATATGAGAATTTTGCATAAAAACAATTTAAAGCATAAATTTAAAATGTTTTAAAATATAAATTAAAATTATTAAAAAACATAAATAAAATACACAGATTCAGGGAAAATATCTTACAGGTAAGATATTCTATATTCTTAGAATATCTTCCTATATTCTGTCTATAGGAAGCCTTCCTATATTCTGTCTATAGGAAGCCTTCCTATATTCTGTCTTTTGATACAATAACTAACAATGAAAACGCTTCTGCCTTTTTGGAGCTTATATTTTCAGTGTGAACAGACAAGAAATGATTGCATTAACAAAAATCTGTTTGTGTCCAATGGTACTGAAACTAAAAAACAAAATGCAATAGCAGAAGGGGCAGGATTAGCATGTTCAGTGGCAGTCAGAGATGGCGTCACACTTCATCACCCATCCGGAGATTTGGAGGACTGGGGGAAGACTTCCACACTCCCAAGGGTGAGTTCAGACTGCTGTTGTGTTCCTCGGATGCGGAGTATTATAGTGGAAGAAACATCACTTAGCCACTAATAAGTCATCCCTGGAAAGTTCATTGTTCTCTGCCCTGCACTATTTTAGGGGGAACTATAACCAGTTGTGCTCAGGGCTTACTCCTGGCTCTGTGCTCAGTGATCTCTACTGGTGAGTATCAGGGGACCACCTGGGGGGCTGGGAATTGAACCAAGGTCAGCTGCGTGCAAGGCAAGTGCCCTGCCCACCGTACTGCCTCTTGCCCTGCATTTCGAATATAGCTGTCAATCTATCGTGTTGCACAGAAGTGTTAATATCACTAACCCATGTTTGAAAACCCACCAAATGCTAATGACTCACATTTGAATCCACTTCAGAGGCCTGAGTGAGAAGATAAACCTTGCTTTGAGATCACACAGAATTCGCCAAGATTTTCCTGCAGCTTTCCGTGGAAACTGAGTAGAAGTGTATGCCCTTTGGGCCTGACCGAACTAGCCCTCGGAGATTCTGTTGCCAGGCGGGGTAATTTTCTGTCCCCACTGCAGATTTTCCCAGCCCTTCCTTCCATCGAGGGTGTTCTGCGAGCTGGAGACCCACTGGCCCGGGTGGGCGCCTCCCTCGGCACTGCCGCTTCCCCGGCCCTGCTCCTCCCCCCATTCGTTATTAGGCATGCATTTCAGATTTTGAATGGATCCCCTTGTCTGGCGTTAATTGACAGTGAAAGCCGGGTTTTCAAAGCCAAGGTACAAGCACTGAAGGTAAGTGATCAGAGGACTGCCCTCGTAATAAATCACTGCAGCGCGGGTCACTGTTTGGAGTGTGAATGCAGTGTTCAATAAAGAAACACACTCCACCTTTCAGCTTCAAGCCGACCCTGGCTAATTGACCTCATTGTGGTCCCTCCATTAATCATTCTGGCACATGGGGCAAGAGGCAGTTTCACTGCTTAGGTTTGCAGGGAGGAGGGGGACCAGGTCCATGTGGGGGTGGGTAAGGGTTGAGGGGGCAGTTATAATGTAAAAGGAAATCATAGACAATTCCCCCTTAATTAACTCATTGGGTTTCCAGGTTGGCCAGATATGGTTTACTTTGCTAAAGGAATGTGGGGAATAATTCAGGGGGCTTCATTAACTTCACACCAGGACGCAAGAGTTTGGGTCTCTAACAAAAGCAGATGTGAGCATCTGTACCCCATCCAGAGAACAGCGCTGCCAAAGGAGGAGGGGGGAGGGTTAGCCTAATGCTACATAATCATTCAGTGTCATCGATCTCCCCAGACCCTGATTAATAAATTGCAGCAGAAGGCTTTTACAGGGGTGACTACGATTTTATTTCACCTATTAGATGCACAGTGCACCCCAATCATGAGGCTTCCTTCTCCTTAACTCCCTCCCTCCTACCCTTCTAGTCCTGTCCATGTTCTTCATTTGTTTCGCTAACATGGGTTTCATGGGTCTATTTGGATTGAAACAAGGGATACTTTTTGTTCAGCTTCTACCAAGCTAACCCCAAGCAGATAATAGAATGAGAACATTCATACTGGGTCAGTTCACACTGAAGCTTAAGACGTTTCTTCAGTGCAATTCAGAAAGCATAACCCAGGCACCTGTTCTGTTCCAAACACACACACACACACACACACACACACACACACACACACACACACACACACACGTATGATTTGGTCCCAGTCCTCAGAGATATTAGTCTGTATTGATTCATTCTTATTTCCAAAATTCAAGAATTGCCTTTGTTGTTTTTTTTTTTTTTGTACTAAGCTTCTCTAAATTGGGTCTTTTCCCAGCCACTACTTCCCTTTTTGTTTCCAGGAATGCGGTAGTTTAGAGTTCTCTGTGATAAACAAAGCCTAGAGGGTCAGCAACATTCACTTTGAGTGAAGAGAGACAGAGAGAGGCTGGAAAAGGCTGAGGGGGAAAGCTATCGCTCATTTGACACTTGTGTTTTTTCCTGCTGCTCATCTTCCAGCGGTCCATTACTGTTAATGAACTTAATTGTTTGGTTTCAAAATGCCAGCCTGAAGGCATCACTCTCCTTCCCCCTGGTACTAAGATTCAGTCTTGCTGATCTCCAAATTAACTTGTAAGCAAATACTTCAAACGCTCACTCCCCCCACCTTCTTTGACAAGCACCTGGAGGGAAAAATCCAGGCCAAGACTCCAGGACAAATTCAAACAGAGCTTCAAGAAAGACAGAGTGAACGCGCTCAGATTCCCACTTGGTGTCGTGTGTGTAATTCAATTCCACTTAACGATATTCATTAAGTGTCTACTATATGGCCTGGTAATAGCGCTAGTCATTGGGTTTAGAAAGTTGATAAAACACAGTCACTGACCTCATTGGTTTCACCAGTCCGAAAGCTGATCGCATATTCTGGGTTCTACTCTCAGCAATCCAGCCACGTCTACAGCAGCCAAGAGTGAAGGTAGCACAGCTTAGTGGGGAACCACAGACTTTGGAACCATGCAGGTCCAGACAGCATCCAAAGTGCACTGTCACAGCTCATACAAGCTTGTCACATTTTATAACCTTTATGATGCATGATGATATTTACCCATACAGATTGCTGTGATGATTCTGTATCAATGGATATATGTAAAGTGCTAGGGCTGCCCCACTAATGAATAGTATGCTAATGAAGGAATATTCTGTGAATTACTGCAAAGGCTACCCACACCAGACAAGATACCAGACCCCAAAAAAATCCATTTGAACACATCCTTTCATCCTTCCTCTAGAAATCATCAATTTGTCAGCTTTGTCATGTGAACCAGAAATGGTGTACAACAACACCCCAGGGCCTGTGCTGCCCTCTTCACCTTAACTGCATCCTGTGTCCCAAACCCATCACCACACGTCCCACCTGCTTCCAGCCATTCTTCGAAGACACTTACTAACTACCCCACTCATTCCCCATTCATTCACTTTAGAATGTTAAATCATCAAAACCAAAAAAGTTGGACAGAGATCATTGATTTGCTTGGATCGACTCATATAAGAAACTGAGATGTGGGGCCGGAGCGATAGCACAGCGGGTAGGGCGTTTGCCTTGCACGCGGCCGACCCGGGTTCGATCCCTGGCATCCCATATGGTCCCCCAAGCACTGCCAGGAGTAATTCCTGAGTGCAAAGCCAGGAGTAACCCCTGAGCATCACTGGGTATGACCAAAAAAGAAAAAAAAAAAAAAGAAAAGAAAAAAAACTGAGATGTGGGGCTGGAGTAATAGTGGGTAGGGCATTTGCCTTGCATGTGGACATCCTGGGTTCGATTCCCAGCATCCCATATGGTCCTCTGAGCACCAGCAGGAGTAATTCCTGAGTGCAGAGCCAAGAGTAAGCCCTGTGCATCGCCAGATGTGACCCAAAAAGCAATAAATAAATAAATAAATAAAAATAAAATAACTGAGTTGCAAAGAAGTTAAAAGTTGTTCAAGTTTGCATTGATCAAGGTTAAAGATAGATATGAAACTCAAATCTCAGTGCTGAAGAGATAGTATAGCAAGTAAGTCTTGCATGTGGCTGGCCTGGATCAATTCCCCAGCATCCCATGCAGTCCACCCAAAACCACCAGGAGTGATTCCTGAGTGCAGAGCCAGAAGTAAATCCTGAACAAAGCTGGGCATGCCTGCCCCAACCCCAAAATTGATCTTTTGCTCAAATCCAGTGCTGTTTTCACTGCATAAGGTTGATTATACTCAATTGCATCCAGAATATTAAAATTACATTACGCTGCTGATTTTTAATACATATCTAAAACTGGCCATTAATTCTTGTTCAAAGGATGAAAATTCAAATCCAGATGAAAAGTTTTAACACAAAACAATATCAGAGTTAGAATCCTTAATCCTGCAGGCAAGTGCAGTTTTAGCTTTTAAAAATATGCCCAGTAATTGCCTATTCACAGTATCAGTCTTTACCTCATAAAAAGAAAATAATTTGAAGAAAAAAAGAAAGAAAGAAGAAAGAAAAAGTTAACCCACTGACTTACAGTTTTCTTTTTCTTTCTTTTTTTTTTTTTTTTTGCCTTTTTGGGTCACACCCAGTGATGCACAGTGGTTAGTCCAGGCAGTGCTTGGGGGACCATATGGGATGCTGGGGATTGAACCCAGGTCGACTGTATACAAGGCAAATGCCTTACCTGCTGTGCTATTGGTCTGTCCCCTGATTTACAGTTTTCTATGTATAAATCTTTCATCTTCAGTTGATTCCTGGATACAAGTTTCCATTTTTTTAAATAAAAAGAATTCTGGGGATTGGTTGTATGGCAACGTAAATCTACTTAGCACCACAAAACTGAACATTTAGAAATAGTTGTGACAACAAAATTTTAATGTGTACTTTGCCACCATTAAAATGGTTTTGACAAAAGCCAAGGTCCAGATGGATTCACTTACGAATTCTCCCAAACATTTAAAGAGGACCTACTGCCAGTTATCAAGTTTTTCCAGGAAAATGAAGAAACAGAAACTCTCCCAAACAGTTTCTATGAGGCAAATATCTCCCGAATACCAAAAGCAAACAAATACACCACAAAAAAAAAAAAAAACTACAGGCCAGTATCCCTGATGAACACGGATGCAAAGATCCTCAACAAAATATTAGCAAATAGAATCCAACAACTCATCAAAAAGATCATACACCAAGACCAAGTGAGATTCATCCTGGGGATGCAAGGATGCTTTGACATTTGGAAATCAAACAACATAATCCATCATACCAACAAAATAAAAGATAAGAACCATATGATCATATCAATAGATGCAGAGAAAACATTTGACAAGATTCAGCACCCACTTATAATGAAAACTCTCACCAAAATGGGTTTTTAAGGAAGTTTCTTCAATATACTCAAAGCCATCTACCACAAACCTATAGCAAGCTTTATACTCAATGGGGAAAATCTGAGAAACTTCCCTCTAAGATCAAGGATGAGACAAGGATGCCCACTCTCACCACTTCTGTTCAACATAGTACTGGAAGTACTTGTAATAGCAATTAGGCAAGAAAAAGATATTAAGGGTATCTAGACAGGAAAGAAAGAAATCAATCTTTCACGATTCGCAGATGATATGATACTATATTTAGAGAACCCTAAAGCCTCTACCAAGAAACTCCTAGAAACAATAGATTGCATAGTAAAGTCGCAGGTTATAAAATCAATACTTAGAAGTCCATGGCTTTCCTATACACAAATAATGAGAGAGAAGAAAGTGGCATGAAAAAAGCAATTCCATTCACAATCCTGCCTCAGAAAATCAAGTTCCTCAGAATCAGCTTAACTAAGAAAGCAAACGACCTGTACAAAGAAAACTGCAAAATGCTACTTCACGAAATAATAGGGGACACGAGGAAATGGAAACATATCCCCTGTTCATGGATTGGAAGAATTAACATTGTTAAAATAACAATACTCCCCAAAGCATTATACAGATTCAATGCGATCCCTATAAGGATACCCATCAAATTCCTCAAAGAAATGGGTCAAACACTCCTGAAATTCATATGGAACAACAAACCCCCACAAATAGCTAAGGCAATTCTGAGGAAAAACAAGATGAAAGGCACATCACCTTCCCCAACCTCAAACTCTACTACAAAGAAGTAATAATTAAAACAGCATGGTACTGGAAAAAAGGCAGTGCTGCAGACCTAGGGAACAGGGTGGAATATCCTTACACACACCCTCAAATATATGATCATCTAATCTTTGATAAAGGAGCAAGAATTGTAAAGTGGATCAAGGAAAGCCTCTTAAATGATGCTGGCAAAACTGGACAGCTTCATGCAAAACAATGGCTCAGACCTTTACCTAACACCATGCACAAAAGTCAGATCAAAATGAATTAAAGACCTCAACATCAGACCAGAATCCTTCAGGTACATTGAAGACAAGGTCAGCAAAACTCTCCACAACATTGAAGCTGAAGGTATCTTTAAAGGCGACACTCCACTGGCAAAGCAAGTGGAAACAGATAAATAAGTGGGACTTCCTTAAACTGAGAAGCTTCTGCACCTCAAAAGATATAGTGACCAGAATACAAAGACAATCTACAGAATGGGAAAGGATATTCACCCAATATCTATCTGATAAGGAGTTGATATTAAGGATTTACAAGGCACTGGTTGAACTCTACAAGAAGAAAACATCCAATCCCATGAGAAAATGGGACGATAAAATGAACAGAAACTTTCTCAAAGAAGAAATCCGAATGGCCAAAAAGCACATAAAAATACTCCTCATCACTAATCATCAGGGAGATGCAGATCAAAACAATGAGATATCATCTCATACCACAGAGATTGGCCCACATCCAAAGGAACAAAAGCAACCGGTGTTGGTGCTGATGTGGGGAGAAAGGGACTCTCCTTCACTGCTGGTGGGAATGCTGACTGGTTCAGCCCTTTTGGAAAACAGTATGGAAGCTACTCAAAAAATTAGAAAATGGGCTCCCACTTGACCCAGCCATACCATTTCTGGGAATATACCCCAGAGATTAAAAAAAAAGTATAGTATAAATGACATCTTCACTTATATGTTCATTGCAGCACTGTTTGCAATAGCCAGAATCTGGAAAAACCCTGAGTGCCCGAAAACAGACTAAGAAGCTTCTGAACCTCAAAAGAAACAGTGATAAAACACAGAAAGAGCCCACAGAATGGGAAAGAATATTTACCCAACACCCATCTGATAAGGGATTAATATCCAGGATATATAAGACACTAGTAGAATTTTACAAGAAAAAACCTCCAACTCCATAAAAATAATTGGGAGAAGAAATGAACAGAAGTTTCCTCAAAAAAGAAATACAAATGGACAAAAGGCACATAAAAAAATGCTCCACATCTCTAGTCATCAGGGAGATGCAAATGAAAAAAACAATGAGATATCATCTCACACCACAGAGACTGGCACAAATTCAAAAGAACAAAAGCAACCAGTGCTGGCATGGATGTGGGGGAAAAGGGATGCTCCTTCACTGTTGGTGGGAATGCCGATTGGTCCAGCCTTTCTGGAAAAAAATATGGACAGTCCTTCAAACACTAGAAATTGAGCTTCCATATGACCCCACAATACCACTTCTGGGAATATATCCTGAAGATGAATAAAAGTGCACAGTAGAAATGACATCTGTACCTATATGTTCATTGCAGCACTGTTCACAATAGCCAAATCTGGAAACAACCCAAGTGCCCTAGAACAGATGACTAATTAAAGAAACTTTGGTACATCTACACACTGGGATACTATACAGCTGTTAGGAGAGATGAAGTCATGAAATTTGCTTATAAATGGATAGACATGGAGAGTATCATGCTAAATGAAATGAGTCAGAAAGAGAGGGACAGACATAGAAAGACTGCACTCATTTGTGGAATATAAAACAACATACCCAAGGACATTAGATATAAGGGTCAGGAAGATTGCTCCGTAGCTGGAAGCCTGCCTCATGAGCGGAGGGGAGAAGGCAGCTGGAATAGAAAAAAGATCACTAAGAAAATGACTGGAGGAATGGGAGATGTGTGTTGAAAGAAGATAACGGATCAAACATGATAACTTCTTAGTATCTGTATTACAAATCATAGTCCCCCAAAGTGAGAGAGAATATGGGAAATATTGTCTGCCATGGAGGCAGGGGAATGGTGGGAAAGTGGGGTATACTGGGGATATTGGTGGTGGGGAATGTACACTGGTGAGGGATGGATGTTTGATCTTTGTGTGATTGTGACCCAAACACGAAAGCTTGTAACTATCTCAGGATGATTCAATAAAATAAATTTTTAAAAAACTTTGGTAGATCTACACAATAGAATACTATGCAGCTATTAGAAAAGATGAAGTCATGAAATTTGCATATAGGTGAATCAACATGGAAAGCATCATGTTAAGTGAAATGAATCAGAAAGAGAGGGACAGACATAGAAAGATTGCATTCATTTGTGGAATATAAAGTAACAGGATGGGAGACTAACACCCCAAAATAGTAGAGGTAAGTACTAGGAAGATTACTTCACAGCTTAGAAGTCGACCTCACATGCTGGGGGGAAAAGGCAGCTCAGATAGAGAAGGGACTACCAAGTAAAGGGACATGTGAGCTGAAAGTACACTATAGACCAAACATGATGGCCCCTCAATACCTATATTACAAACCACAACACCCAAAAGGAGAGAGAGAGAGAGAGAGAGAGAGAGAGAGAGAGAGATAAAGAGAGAGAGAGAGAGAGAGAGAGAGAGAGAGAGAGAGAGAGCAAAAGGGAATGCCCTGCCACAGAGGAGGGGTGGAGTGGAGGGGACTGAGTGAGGGTGGTGGGAGGGATGCTGGGACCATTGGTGGTGGAAAATGGGCACTGGTGGAGGGATGGGTACCTGACCATTGTATGACTGAAACGCAAGCACGAAAATTTGTAAGTCTGTAACTGTACCTCACGGTGATTCACTAATAAAAATAAATAAATAAATAAATAAATAAATAAATAAATAAATAAAGTGAATGTACTGAAATACAAGAAAAAAATTAAAAATAGTTTGTGAACCAAAATAAAGGACCAATTTGATAGAAAAAATGACTTTGATCTACTTAAAATAAAAATGAAATATATACTCATACTAGATTTCATAAAGGATATTACCTGAAGAACAACTGAAATCTTTATTGAATTGCAAAAGAAAAAACTCTTAAAAGATGAACTATTTTACTTTATAAAATGCTTCGCATAATACCATTACCTTTAAATTAATTTGTTAGAATAATCATTAAATCAAATCTCAAACATACTTTTGCTATTTAACAACTTAATTGTTCATCTCATTGAAAGAAATAAACACCAGTCACTAGACAAGAAAATATAAGACTACAAAGCAGCTTGAATTACCCAATATTAAAATGTATTAGAAATATACACTATTTGAAAGAGTATGTTAATAGGACAAGAAATGATGAATAGACTATTAAAATGCAATAGAAAGCTCTGAACTACTCCATTTGTGTTAAAAATTTAAAGGTAAAAACAGAACAAGAACAAATCATTTCATTTAATAAGTTATGTCTAAACAATTGATTTAAATATTTGATTGCATTTAATAAAAGCTAAAAAATACTTTTGTAGGGCTGGAGCTATAGCACAGCGGTTGGGTGTTCGCCTTTCACGAGGCAGACCTGTGTTTGATTACTCCGCCCCTCTGGGAGAGCCTGGCAAGCTACGGAGAGTATGGAGCCCTCACGGCAGAGTCTGGCAAGCTATCCGTGCGTATTGGATATGCCAGAAACAGTAACAATAGGTCTCTCAATGACAGATGTTACTGGTGCCTGCTTGAACAAATCGATGAGCAATGGGATGACAGTGACAATGACAGTTGGGCCATACTTGGTGGTGCTTAATGCTTACTCCTAGCTCTGTAGTCAGGGATCACTCTTGGTGACTCCTGGGCGACCATATTGGGTGCTGGGGCTTGAATCTGGGTCTGCCTCTTCCAAAGCATATGCTCCACTTACCAGACTATTTTCTGGCCCAAAGCCAAATACACTGTATGTAAAAAATGAATTAAAATAATGCCCACTCCCACCTTCAAAATGTTCATGACTTCCCATCCTTATGTCAACTGCAAGCAGTATCTTTGGGCATCAATATCAAAAACGTGAACACGTTTGTCATCCTGTCGATAAAATATATTTAATAAATAAATAATAATTTTTGTTCAAAAATAAATATCCTTATTTCTAAAATTGTTACCCAAATCCATTACATTTTTTACTAAAAAATACAGGCATTCACAAGAAAAGCATTCCCATAATTTTTTCTTTTTTTGTACACATAATTTTATTTTTATTGAAATTCTGTTGGCTTACCCCCTGCTCCCCAGTGCTTCCTATCTTTTCTTCCCTCTTCAATTTATTTCCTTCTTCCCTTCTACTCAGGGGTCAAGGGTGATGTAGGCATCCCCACTTCAGGCATTGCATTCTCTCGTCCAGTGATTCCATATACCACATATAAGTGAGACCAGCCTGTCTTTGTCCTCCTTCATCTGACTTACTTCATGTAATATAATATCTTTTGGGCTATAACAAACTACCTTATTTTACCTTTCTTACAGTGCCTAGTACATCATTATATATTTATACCACATCTTCATGATCCACTGATCTATTATTGGACACCTATGTAGACTGTATATCTTGGCTCCTGTATTAAGTCCTACAATGAATAATGTTATGCATATATCTTTGAAATAATTTTTTGTTTGTTTCCTGGGGGTAACTACCCAGAAGGAGAATTGCTGGGTCTTATGGCACCTCAATTTACTTGGCACCTTAGTTTACTTGACATATTCTCATACTATTTCCCATAAAGGTTGAATAAGGCAACATTCCCACCAACAGTGTATAACAGTTCCTTTTTCATCACTACCCTATTGACACAGATTTTTCCCAGTATTTTTGATATGTGCCATTCTCACTGGTATGAGATAGTATCTCCTGGTCATCTTGATTTGGATTTCCCTGGTAATAAGTGATGAGAATTTTTTAATGTGCCTGGTTATCAATTGGTCTTTCTCAGAGAAATCCCTGCTCATTTCCTCTCCCCATTTTTTGGTGAAGGTTTTTTGAAATTTTTTCTTGCTCATCTTTGTGAGTACTTTATATACCCTGGATATCAACCCTTTATCTTATGTGTTGAATGTAAATGTTTTCTTTTACTCAGAGAGCTGTATTTTAGTTTTAACCTTTGTTTCTTTTGCCATGCAGAAACTCTTAAATGATGTAGTGTCATTTATTTTCATTCTATCACCTTTGCCAGTGAAGACACTTTTGAGTTCCAGGACATAGAGGTCCACCTATATTTTTTTAAAGTGTATTTTAAAGATTCTGGTCTGATCTTAAGGTCTTGATCCACTTTGAATCGACTTTTGTGTAAGATGTGAAATGTGGATCCAGCTTCATTTATTTTTACATGTAGTTATCCATTTTTTCCAGCCCCATTTGTTGAGGAAGCTGTCTTTACCCCACTTCATGCTCTCAGCTCCTTTGTCAGGAATTAGCTGATCATCTATGCAGGGGTTTGCCATTGGATATTCTATTCCAATACCACAGTTTCTGCCACTATGACTTTATAGTATAGTTCCACGTTAAGTAATGAGATACCTCCAAGTTTCTTATTTTCCTTTCCTAAGTTTTGGCTACTTAGAGCTTTTTATGATTCCATACAAATTTTATTATGGACTTTCTAAGTACATGAAGAACATCTTCTGAATTTGAATAGGGATTGCTTTGAGTCTATATGGTAGTTTAGGTAGGATGCTCATTGTGACAATATTGATTCTTTCATTTCATGAGCATGGAAACTTTTTTTCATTTCCTAAGTTCTTCTATTTATTTGTTAAGTGTTTTGAAGTTTCCATGGTAGAGATATTACACCTCTTTGTTAAGTTGATTCATAAGCCCTTAATGTTTTTGGAGCTATTTTAAATAAGATAGGCTGTTTGGTCTCTTTCTCTTCTGATGCATTATTTGTGTATAGGAATGCACTGATTTCCATGCATTGACATTATAACTGGCCACTTTGGTGCATTGATTTATTGTTTATAGGATCTTTTTTGTGGACTTTTTGGGTCTTTTATGTATATTAACATGTCTTCTATAAATAAAGATAATTTCACATCTTCTTTTCCCATTTGAACCTCTCTGATGTCCCTTACTTGCCTGGTTGCTGTTGCTAGAATTTCTAATACAATATTAAGTAAAAATGGATACAGTATTCTTCCCTTGTACTTGACCTTCATGGGAAATCTTTCAGATTTTCCTGATTAGGAATAGCATTGTCTGCAGGGTTGTTATAGGTAGCTTTCACTTTCTTGAGGAAGGTTCTTTCCACCCCTATTTTGTTCAGGACTTTTATCATAAATGGATAGTGGATCATGTCAAAAGCTTTCTCTGCATTAATTGATATGGTCATACAAGTTTTATCTTTCTTTTAACTGATGTGACATATTATGTTAGTTGATCTGTATTCCCAGACTTTTTGATATACACCATTCTCACTGGCATGAAATGATATATCAGTGCTGTTTTTACTTACATTTCCCTAATCATGAGTGAAAATAAGCACTTTTTTCATACACCTACTGGCCATCTTATTTGGAAAGTGTCTGGTCATCTTCTCTTCACATTATTGGAAGTGTTTAGATATTTTGTTGTAAGATTTTGAGTGCTCTATAGAACTTGACTGTAAGCCTTTTATCTGGTATGTTGTATGCAATATTTTCTCCCATTCAGTAGGGCATACTTTTCTTGGTAGGTTGAGTTTTTTTCTGTGCAGAATTTTTTTTTTTGGCTTTGGGGATCACACCCAGCAATGCCCAGGAGTGACTACTGGCTCAGAAACTACTCCTGGCAGTGCTTAGGGGACCATATGAAATGCTAAGGACTGAACCCAGGTTGGCCACATGCAAGGCAAATGCCCTATGCACTGTACTATCACTCCAGCCTCCCAAGAGAGCTTATTTTTAAGTTTGATAAATAGAAGTATATTTGTGTACTGAAGAGAAATTTTAGTAGAAAGATAAAAATGGTTCTGCGGGAGAAAGAATGAATAGTTGCTAAAACTGTGTCTCTGGATGGACGAGGAGTATATCATTTGCCAATGTAGGGGTAAGCCTGAACAATTTCCCGTATGACAAAAAAAAGAATTATTTTATTTTGAATATTCATATTGAATTGAGACAACCACTGGCAGTTTTAGATTCCCTCCTACACCATAATAATCAGTAATGAGTATATCTTAGTTAAGAAGAAAGAAGACCCATGTTCCAAATTTGCTGCCATGTTGATTAACCCACCAGACCTGCTCTTCAGATTTATGACCTTAATTTCTTTTGTTTTTTAAGTTTTTATTTTATTGAATCACCGTGAAAAAAATAAAAAGCTTTCAGGTTTAAGTCTCAGTCATATAATGATTGAACCCCCATCCATTCACCAGTGCACATGTTCCACCACCAAGAACCCAAAAATACCCCTCTCCCACCCAGTCCCCACCTAAGTATCTAATGATCTTCACTTTATTTTCTCTATATTTTGAATACATTCAATATCTCAATAGAGAACTCACTATTATTGTTTGGAATTTCCCCCCAATAATCAGGCCTGCTGAAAAGGCATCATTTAATTTCTTTTCATTGCTCAGAATGAAGACTCTATGAACTCTATGAGTTTTGGATTTCAGATATTTTAGCTCAGTTCACAGTCTAGATGCATTTCTGTAAGAAGCCGCTCTGGGTGCCAAAATGGGCTAGAAGACCTCTGGGTTATAGTCTTTAAGATCAGAGGCTCCATTTCACACTCATCAGCTCCGAATCTTATCTGGGCCGAGGGCATGCCAGTAACACCCGCTTCCATGATTGCCTATGAGCCACAAAACTGCAAAATTCATATCTCTGGGTTGGGAGTCTTAGAAGGTGGCTATTGCCATGTGGATGTTGCTGCTGCTGCCATTTTCCGCGCAGAAAAACAGGGTGGAGAGAAAAAAATCCATCCCCGGGTGGCACGGAGTTGTAGCACAGCTCACAGTCTAGATGCATTTCTGTAAGAAGCCGCTCTGGGTGCCAAAATGGGTTAGAAGACCTCTGGGATCATAGTCTTTAGGAGCAGAGAAGATTTATGACCTAAATTTCAAGGAGATGCAAGCCAAGCACCTGAACTTCATAAACACACCTGTCCCCCACACCAGCCCAGCTGAAAATTCTGGGGCATCCTCCTTGGGAGGGGGGAGTACAATATCCCTCCCTGCTGAAGCCCCAGCAGCCACACCCACATGCCACTGCTGCCACCACACCAACAGCCTGTGGCCTAACTCCATGACTTCACTAAGAATCTCTGCAGACTCATTCCAGTTATACAGACCTGGACAATATGGCCACGACACCTCCAAAGTCCACAGTATTGAAATTCTATTAAAGCACACTAAATTAGATGAGAAAGTGATGTAGAAGTCAACTAAACAAAAAGTAAATAAATAAATAAATAAAACCAATCATAGAGAAGGTTCAACTAGTGATGAACAGCTTAGAAAATCCTGATACATAACCTCGTTGTGAGACATAATAATTTTCACAAATTTTCTTTAACTGAAGTATTTCTGTTAATTTATTTAGCCACTCGGTTGTAATAAATAATGTAAAACAAAGTGTTGTGAGCCTTCTAAAAGGTTAGGCTTGGTGGGTGGTTGGGAAAATGGGGACATTGGTTGAAGGAAGTTCACTTAGTGGTGGGACCGGTGTTGGAACAACAAAAATCCCTTAGTAACTGTGAACAACTTTGTAAATCATTGTGTTTTAAAAAACTAAAAAGAAGAAGAAGAAAGAAATTGAAAGCAAACACAATAGTGAACAAGATGCTAAGAGTTAAGGTAGAATGATATGATGATAAGCACATGATAAGAATTCTGCTTAGATCAAAACAACCATGAGATACCACCTCACACCACAGAGACTAGCACACATCCAAAAGAACAAAAGCAACCGCTGTTGGAGAGGATGTGGGGAGAAAGGGACCCTTCTTCACTGCTGGTGGGAATGCCAACTGGTTCAGCCCTTCTGGAAAACAATTTGGACGACTCTCAAAAAATTAGATATTGAATTCCCATTTGACCCAGCAATACCACTGCTGGGAATATATCCCAGAGAGGCAAAAAAGTACAATCGAAACAACATCTGCACATGTATGTTCATCGCAGCACTGTTTACAATAGCCAGAATCTGGAAAAAACCCGAATGCCCCAGAACGGATGACTGGTTGAGGAAACTTTGGTACATCTATACAATGGAATACTATGCAGCTGTTAGAAAAAAGGAGGTCAAGAATTTTGTAGTCAAGTGGATGGGCATGAAAAGTTTCATGCTGAGTGAAATGAGTCAGAAAGAGAGAGACAGATATAGAAAGATTGCACTCATCTATGGTATATAGAATAACAGAGTGGGAGACTAACACCCAAGAACTGTAGAAATAAGTACCAGGAGGTTGACCCCATGGCTTCGAGGCTGGCCTCACGTTCCGGGGAAAAGTCAACTCAGAGAAGCGATCACCAACTACATTGTAGTCGAAGGCCATGTGGGGGAAGGGAGTTGCGGGCTGAATGAGGGCTAGAGACTGAGCACAGCGGCCACTCAACACCTTTATTGCAAACCACAACAGCGAATTAGAGAGAGAGAGAACAGAAGGGAATGCCTTGCCACAGTGGCAGGGTGGGGTGGGGGGGAGATGGGATTGGGGAGGGTGGGAGGGACACTGGGTTTACGGGTGGTGGAGAATGGGCACTGGTGAAGGGATGGGTTCCCGAACTTTGTATGAGGGAAGTATAAGCACAAAAGTGTATAAATCTGTAACTGTACCCTCACGGTGATTCTCTAATTAAAAATAAATAAATTTAAAAATTTGAAAAAAAAAAAGAATTCTGCTTACTTCAAACCAATGTGCAAGTAATGTGCAAGAATTTAATACGATGGAAGAAAGGAACAATCTGGATAAAAGTGGTTCGAGTTCTGACTGTTTAAAAGAGGAAGTATACAGATAAAGCTGTTTTTCTCAAATTAAATAGGCCTATTAGAAATTTAGAGTTGAAGACCCATAATAAAGGAATGAGATTGGAGCCATTCTTTCTTTCTCATGTTTGAGCCAACAATGTTCAGAGTATATTACTGCCTTTATTCTCAGGGATCACTCCTGACAGTGCTAGGGGGATCACAAATGGCACAGGAGATTGAACCTGATGGCCTGAGAAAGCTAGCAATTCAATTTCTATACTATAGCTCTGGTTCCTAGGCTAGACTCCTTCTTTAGATCATATGTAAAAATTAACCCCAAGTGATTGATCAGTATAAATGTAACCGGCTAAATAAGTAAATGAATTAGAAGAAAACATAAGAATAACTCATGACTTAAATTAGACAGAGCTGGGGCTGGAGAAATAGTACAGTATATGGGGCTTTTGTTTTGCATATAACCAATCTGGTTTCAATCTGCTGCAGTACCATGTATGATCCACTGAGCCCTTTGGGAGTGTTCCCTGCGTGTAGAGCCAGAAGGAAGCTCTAAAACTATTGGGTATGGCTCAAAACCAAAAAATAATCACCCAAAATAGTCAAGGTTATTTTAGACATAAAGCACAAATGACAAAGTGTAGACAGACTGCACGCACTACTTCAAAATTAAAAAAAAAACTTTTGCATTACAAAAATTATAATCAAGAAAATTAAAGGTATCCTTAATAAAGTAGGAATAGGAGGAATGTATCTCAATATAACAAAGACTATTTTTTTAAGTTCAACTGTCTTTATTTTTTTTCACAGTTAAAAACCCATTCATGATTGGGTTTTAGTCATACAATATTACAATACTTTTACAGTATTACCCTTCACCTGTGTATATTTCCTACCTCCAATGTCCCCAGTTTCCCTCTCACCCTGCTATCTTTACGGTGGCACTTTTCTTCTTTTCTTCTCTCTCTCTCTCTCTCTCTCTCTCTCTCTCTCTCCTTTTTTCATTATGGTTTGCAATACAGGTATTGAAGAGTTATTATGTATATCCCTTTACCTCATTTCAACACTCAGTTCTTGTCCAGAGTGAACAATAAACACTGCTTATACATTTAAAAAATCACAAATTTTTAAGAAACTGAGCAATTTTTTTCTCCAAGTTAGGAATAAAACAAGGATGCCCATTCTCACTACATTTATTCACACAGTGGTGGATATTCTAGTTAAGAAATGAGGAAAGTGAAATAAAAGTAAAGGCATCCAAACTGGAAGTCAAGAAGTAAAAGTGTCACTGATTACAGATGACATGATCATTATACAGAAAACCATGAGGACTTCACAAAAAAAGTATTAGCTAATAAATGCAATTAATTTGTAGAATGTGAAATCAATATATAAAAACCCATTTCTATATAGTAATAAAGAACAATCAGAAAAAAATTTAAGAAAATTTTATTTTAACTGAATTAAAAGAATAATATAATTACTAATAAAGGTAATATAAAACTACCACCAAAAATGTGTTCATCATCCTATTGTCATGTCTTAGACCAAAAAACTGAAAACAAGCAGTAGTGTTAGGGATGTGGTGTAATAGAACCCTCATTTACTATTGGTGGAATGCTATCTGCAAAAGCAAAATAAACAAGTGGGACTACATCATATTAAAATGCTTTTGCACAGCAAGGGAAGTAGTCAAAAAAGCTTTTTTAAAAACCAACTTGCTCAATAGGGTAAAATGTTCACAAAATGTGTATCTGATAAAGTGCTAACATCAAAAAAAATAATCCATACAATTATATACCAAAAGAAGCAATCTAGTTTTTATTTTTTTAATTTTATATTAGTGAATCACTGTGAGGTACAGTTACAAACTTATGAACATTCATGTTTGCATTTCAGTGATACAGTGATCGTTTACCTATCCCTCCACCAGTGCCCATTCTCCTCCACCAATGTTCCCAGTATCCCTACCACCACCCTCACCCCATCCCCCATCACCACAACCTGTCTCTGCGGCAAGACATTCCCATTTGTTCTGTCTCCTTTTGGGTATTGTAGTTTGCAATAGAGGTATTGAGTGGCCATCATGTTCGGTCTATAGTTTACTTTAGACTGAACATCTTTAGCACACATCTTTCAACCCAAATGGGTTCTCCCAACATCCTTTACTTGGTGTTCCCTTCTCGAACTCAGCTGCCTTTTCCCCCAGCATGTGAAGCCAGTTTCCAAGCTGTGGGGCAGACCTCCTGGTCCTTATCTCTACTACTCTTGGGTGTTAGTCTCCCACTCTGTTACTTTATATTCCACAGATGAGTGCAATCTTTCTATGTCTGTCTCTCTCTTTCTGACTCATTTCACTTAACATGATACTTTCCATGTTGATCCACTGATATGCAAATTTCATGATTTCATCTTTTCTAACAGCTGCGTAGCATTCCATTGTGTAGATGTACCAAAGTTTCTTTTTATTTTTAAATTTATTTATTTTTATTGAATCACCATGTAGAAAGTTACAAAGCTTTTCGTCTTAAGTCTCAGTTACACAATGCTCAAACACCCATCCCTTCACCAGTGCACATATTCCACCACCAAGAACCACAGTAAACCTCCACCCACACCCCAGCCCCCACCCCGCCTGCGTAGCTGATAAATTTCACTTTACTTTCTCTTTACTTTAATTACATTCAATATTTCAAAAAAAAACTCACTATTATTGTTTGGCGTCCCCCCCGCCTCAAAGTCAGACCTGCTGGAAAGGAAGCATTTGATAATTTGTTTTCCATTGCTGAGAATGAAGAGATATGAGGTTGTGTGGCCACAATAGTGGCCACGAGGTTTTGGATTTCTGTATTTAAGTATTTTAGTAACTAAGTCCAGAGAAATTTCTGCTAGAAGTTGTATCATTGCTAGCTCATACCTCTCTGCTACATTATATTCCACATATGAGTGCAATATTTCTATGTCTGTCTCTTTCTTTCTGACTCATTTCACTCAACATGATAGTTTCCATGTTGATCCACTTATATGCAAAGTTCATGACTTCATGCTTTCTAACAGCTGCATTGTATTCCATTGTGTAGATGTACCAGGGTTTCTTTAACCAGTCATCTCTTTTTGGGCACTCCGTTTTTTTCCAGATTTTGGCTATTGTAAACAGTGCTGCAACAAACATACAAATGTAGATGTAATTTCTACGATACCATTTTGCCTCTCCAGGATATATTCCAGGAGTGGTATTGCTGGGTCAAATGGGAGCACAATTCCTAATTTTTTGAGAATCATCCATATTGTTTTCCAAAAGGGCTGAACCTGTCGGCATTCCCACCAGCAATGAAGGAGAATCCCTTTCTCCCCACATCCACGCCAACACCAGTTGTTTTTGTTCTTTTGGATGTGAGCCAGTCTCTGTGGTGTGAAATGATATCTCATTGTTGTTTTAATCTGCATCTCTCTGATTATTAGTGATGTAAAGCATTTTCTCATGTGTCTTTTAGCCATTCAGATCTCTTCTTTGAGAAAATTTCTGTTCATTTCCATCCCCCATTTTCTGATGGCATTGGATGTTTTCTTCTTGTAGAGTTCAACCAGTGCTTTGTATATCCTTGATATCAACCTCTTATCAGATGGGTATTGGGTGAATATCCTTTCCCATTCTGTAGACTGTCTTTGTATTTTGGTCACTGTTTCTTTTGAGGTGCAGTCCCATTTGTTTATCTCTGTTTTCAATTGCTTGGCCAGTGGCATATCATCTTTGAAAATACTTTTAGCTTCAATGTCGTGGAGAGTTTTGCCAACCTTGTCTTCCATGTACCTTACAGATTCTGCTCTGATGTTGAGGTCTTTAATCCACTTCTACCTGACTTTTCTACATGGTATTAGGTAAAGATCTGAGCCCTTTTTATTTTTTTTTTTGCATGTGGCTGTCCAGTTTTGCCAGCACCATTTGTTGAAGAGGATTTCCTTGTTCCACTTCACAGTGTTTGCTCCCTTATCAAAGAGTAGATGATCATATATTTGAGGGTGTGTGTAAGGATATTCAACCCTGTTCCATTGGTCTGAGGCTCTGTCTTTGTTCCAGTACCATGCTGTTTTAATTATTACCGCTTTGTAGTAGAGATTGATGTTGGGGAGGTGATTCCTCCCATATTCTTATTTCCAAGAATTGCCTTAGCTCTTTGTGTAGGGCTTATTGTTCCATATAAATTGCAGGAGAGTTTGCTCCAGTTTTGAAGAATGTCATGAGTATCCTTACAGGGACTGCATTGAATGTGTACAATGCTTTGGGGAGTATTGCCATTTTGACAGTGTTAATTTTCCCAATCCATGAGCAGGGGATATCTTTCCATTTCCTCATGTCCTCTTTTATTTCTTGAACAAGCTTTTTTTAGTTTTCTTTGTACAAGTCCTTTACCTCCTTAGTTAAGTTGATTCTGAGGAACTTGATTTTCTGAGGCACGATTGTGAACAGGATTGTTTTTTTCATGTCACTTTCTTCTCTCTCATTATTTGCATATAGGAAAGCCAGGGATTTTGGGGTATTGATTTTATATCCTGCAACTTTACTATACAAATCTATTGTTTTTAGGAGTTTCTTGGTAGAGGTTTTAGGGTTATCTAAGTATAGTATCATATCATTTGCAAATACTGAGAACTTGATTTCTTCCTTTCCTGTCTAGATGCCCTTAATATCTTTTTCTTGCCTAATTGTTATTGCAAGTACTTCCAGTATTACAGTCAACAGGAGTGGAGACGGTGGGCATCCTTTTCTCGTTCCTGATCTAAGAGGGAAGGCTCTTTGTTTTTTCCCCATTGAGGATGATGCTTGCCATAGGTTTGTAGTAGATGGCTTTGACTATATTGAGGAAAGTCTCTTCTATACCCATTTTGGTGAGAATTTTCATCATAAACGGGTGCTGGATCTTGTCAAATGCTTTCTTTGCATCTATTGATATGACCATATGGCTCTTATCTTTTCTTTTGTTGATATGATGGATTATGTTGATTGATTTCTGAATGTTAAACCATCCTTGCATCCCTGGGATGAATCCCACTTGGTCGTGGTGTATGATCTTTCTGATGAGTTGTTGAATTTTATTTGCTAATACTTTGTTGAGAATCTTCGCATCTGTGTTCATCAGGGATATTGGCCTGTAGTTTTCTTTTTTTGTGGTGTCTTTGTTTGCTTTTGCTATTAGGGAGATATGAGCCTCATAGAAACTGTTTGAGAGGGTTTATGTTTCTTCAATTTCCTGGAAAAGATTGAGAAGAACTGGCAATAGGTCCTCTTTAAATGTTTGGAAGAATTCACTAGTGAATCTATGTGGACCTAGGCTTTTGTTTTTGGGAAGACTTTTGATTACAGTTTCAATTTCACTGATGGTAATAGGACTATTCATGTACTCCAGGTCTTCTTGATTCAGCCTTGGGAGATTATAGAAATCCAGGGATTTATCCATTTTTTTCTAGGTTCTCTTGTTTCATGGCATACAGATTTTCAAATCATGCCTTTTCAGCAGGTTATATTGTTGGGGGAAAATTCCAAATAATAATTGAGGTTTTTTTTGGTGGGCCGGGGCTGGAGCAATAGCACAGCAGGTAGGGCGTTTGCATAATGCCGACCCGAGTTTGAATCCCAGCATCTCATATGGTCCCCTGAGCACTGCCAGGTGTAGTTCCTGAGTGCAGAGCCAGGAGTGACCCCTGTGCATCATTGGGTGTGACACAAAAAGCAAAAAAATAAAAAAATAACAGTGAGTTTTCTGTTGAAATATTGAATGGAGTCAAAGTATAGAGAGAGTAAAGTGAAGATCATTAGCCACACAGGTGGGGCAGGGGGGTGGGATGGGAGGTATACTGGGGTTCTTGGTGGTGGAACAAGTGCACTGGTGAAGGGATGGGGGTTTGATCACTGTATGGCTGAGACTTAAATCTGAAAGCTTTGTAACTTTTTTCATGGCGAGTCAATAATAAATAAATAAATAAATAAATAAATAAAATTTAAAAAAAACTTGGCCCAGCATCTCCACTTCCAAGTTCTTATACCTAAAAATGAACAAACAAAAAACAAAACATCAGCTTGAAAAGGTACAAGTAACCACCATGTTTATTGAAGCATCATTTAAAATAACCAAATATAAAAATACCTAAGTATCAATTGATGGAAGAATTGGTAAAGAAAATGTAACATACAATAATACTGGTTAAGCAAACAGGAGCAAAGATAAAGCAAATGAGACTACATAAAATTTAGAAGCTTTTGCACCACAGAAGAAATGCTGACTAGAATAAAAAGACATCCCACACACACACAAAAAAGGAAAAGACTAACTAAAAACATTTTTTAAAAAAAATCCCACAGACTAGGATAGACTATTGGCCCACATTCATCTGTCAAATATATAAACCAGTTATATATAAAAACAAAGTACCCCATCAAAGAAAAGATGAGATGAATAGGCACTTTTCTAAAGGCATACATATGATTTTGATGGTGCTGGAGATAAAATGATACATGAAATGATAGAGAAAACATATGAAAAGCTGCTCTTCACTTATCATCAGGAAAATTCAAATCAAAACAACAAGAAAAATACCATGTATAAAAATATAAAAATTTAAAACTTTAGATTCCAATAAAAATAAAGATACCATCTCACACGTCTCCATTGTGAGACTTGTTGTTACTGTTCTAGGCATAGATGGTACTGGTGCCCACTCGACCAAATCAATAAACAACGGGATGACAGTGCAACAATCTACAATGCTACCATCTCACACCAGTGAGATTGACACATGTCAAAAAAAAAAAAAACCAAAGCAATCAGTGCTGCAATGGATATGGGGAAAAAGAAACACTCATCCACTGTTGGTGGGAATGTTGACTTGTCCAACTTCTTTGGAAAATAATACGGATTCTTCTATAAAAAAAAATCCAACTAATAATTGAGTTTCCATATGACCCCCACAGCAACTCCACCTCTTGGCATCTATTCCACAAACCAAAAAAAAAAAAACAATTTTGAAAAAATATTTGAGCTTCTATGCTTATTGCAGCACTATTCAAGAATATTCAAATTCCAGAAATAACCCGAGTGTCCAAGAAAAGATTACTGGATATAAAAGCTGTGCTATATATACCCAATGAGATATTACGAGGCTATAAGAAAAGATGAAATCACGCAACTTTCTGCTGCATAGATGAAAGAAGAAGATAACATGCTGAATGAAGTCAGTCATAAAGAGAGGGACAGACACAGAAAGATCTCTCTCTCCTCATATGCAGTATACAAAGAAACATGGCAAGGTAATAAAAAAATGGCCAGATGCAACAGAACCTGAGAACTGGTCTGTAGAACTGAGCTTAACAAATATAAGGAAATAGGTGTATGGGGGGAAAGGGTTTTGGAGAGGAACCTGAGACAATGATGAAGGACAGCAGACATTTTTGTGGAAGATACATGAATAGAAACCTATCATTAACAATATTGTAAAGCATGTTGCTTCAAAGAAAATTATTTTAAAAGAAAATGTCATGACGTTTGCATATAAGTGGATCAGCATGTATAATGCTAAGTGAAATGAGTCAGAAAGAGAGAGACAGACATAGAAAGATTGCACTCATCTGTGGAATATAGAATAATAGACTATAAGACTCACGCCCAAGAATAGTAGAAATAAGTACCAGGAGGTTGTCTCCATGGCTTGGAGGCTGGTCTCTCATTCTGGGTAACTCAGGGAAGGGACCACCAAGTAAAATGTGGTCGGAGGTCATGAGGGGGAAGGGTGATGCGGGCCGAATACAGACTAGAGACTGAACACAATGGCCACTCAACACCTTTATTGCAAACCGCAACACCTAATCAGAGAGAGAGAACAAAAGGGAATACCCTGCCATAGTGGCAGTGTGGGGTGGGGGGAGACGGGACTGGGGAGGGTGGGAGGGATGTTGGGTTTACTGGTGGTGGAGAATGGGCACTGGTGAAGGGATGGGTTATCGAACTTTGTATGGGGGAAACATGAGCACAAACATGTATAAATCTGTAACTGTACCCTCACGATGACTCTCTAATTAAAAAGAAATTAATAAAAAAAAAGAAAATGTAGAAAACGTGCATACATATTGGAATATTACTCAGTCATAAAAAGGAGAAACTCTTGCCATTTCTGATAATATTGAAGGATGTTGAAAAATCTTGCCAAGGAAAAATGTCAGTTAGATGCAAATGCCAAATAACATATGATTTCACTTTTATATGAAATTTGATCTTTATCTGATGAATAGATAAATAAGATTTATGCATACAATGGATTATTTGACTGGAAGCTGCCTTAGTAGTAGAGCATCTGTGAGAAGTCCTGTTTCATATCTAGCATCACCAAAATAAATAGCGCTGTAGCACTATCATCCTGTTGTTCATAGATTTGCTCGAGCGGGCACCAGTAACTCTCCATTGTGAGACTTGTTTGTACTGTTTTTGGCATATCAAATATGCCACGGGTAACTTGTCAGGCTCTGCCGTGTGGGCGGGATAATCTTGGTAACTTGCCGGGATCCCTGAGAGGAACAGAGGAATCGAACCCAGGTTGACTGAGTGCAAGGTAAATGCCCTACCCATTGTGCTATCCCCCAGTCCAAAACAAACAAACAAATAAATAAATAAATAAATAATAAAGTGAATGCTTTATTGCTACATGGTAAAACCTGGGTCGACCGCATGCATGACAAGCGCCCTAGTCACTGTCCTATCTCTCCAGTGCCCCTAATATATTTTTAATGCTTAAACATGGTCACACATTGTTAGGATGTCTCTGAAGATGAAAACTATTAAACAATTTAAAACATCCATTTAAAAGATATTAGAGATGACTTAGATGCAGAAATGGGAGAATGGAGAATGGATATATAGATTATATATGTCACTTTCTATCCATATTAAGTGACCAGAAGCATTGTGACAAATTATTGTTATGATGTCTGAGCCTACATTTTTTAAATGTTTTTATGCTCAATTTTTTTTCTTTTTGGGTCACACCCACCGATGCTCCGAGGTTACTCCTGGAGGTACTTCGGGAACTTTATGGGATACTGGGGATTGAAGACAGGTCGGCCACATGCAAGGCAACTGCCATACCTGCTGGCTATCACTCCAGGAACCTCAACTTTTTTCTTAGATAAAAGGCAATCCAATAGCCTTGGTGGTATAAAATGAAAGCCTTGCAAGCATACAGTCATGAGTTCAATTCCACAGTTATTCAGCATGATCTTGGCAGCTGTCCTGTTTGAGCTCGGCTGGCTGCAAAACCCTGGTGGTGCAATCGATTTCTGGCCTTACTGCAGACAAATGTGTGTACACTCCACAAAAGGGTGCAATCCCTGACAAGCACTGACCATAAAAAGGCGTGCAAACCCTATAACCTCAGAGTGTGACTGCCAGTGTGAACAGCACAAGTGAAAGTGCACAAATGCCAGCGAGAACCCACGGTCAAGTGTACACAGTGCACTCGATTACCAACACTAGTGAGTATCAGAGGTCAATGCAAAGCTACTATAGCAGGCATGTGTAATCCCCGGTCATCACAACAATGTCAACAAGGAAGGGGTGAGGAAGCAGAAGAAATTTATTTTAAGACATTATAACAAACTTTTGCAAAAGTTCAGAAAATTATTTTTGCTCTACCTGATATGTAGGTGAATGCATACATATTTGGAGAGGCAATTTCAACAACATGTACCATTTTTTTTAAATCTTCATGTCAATAACTCTTCTAAGACTTAAAGGATCTACTCATGTCCGTACAAGAAGATTTAATGACACCAATGTTGGCTACAGTTAATACATACATGTGCACATAAAATACAGATATACGGGAAAATGGAATGTCTATTAGTTGGACATTAATCAAAAACACTGTTAATCTACATAATAAACTGTGGAAACAGAAGGTATTAGACTCTAAGAAGTCAATAGCAGTTACATATTCTCTAAAGAAAGGCAGGTGCACATAGTACAAAATTGAAATTTCCAGGAGTCTCGAAATAGTTAAAATTCATATCTGTATTGGGGGGAAAGTCTTTCGGTTTCTTCCTAGTTCTCCTCCAAAACTCTCTTCCTCTAGGCACCTTTCACTGTTCTCTCCCTCTTTCTCAGTCTGGACTAAGTCTGTCTTCCTTAATGCCCTTAACAAATGTGTGCCCTGACTGATAGATCACTTTGCATTGTAATGGTATATTTGTTTTATCTCTGACCCACCAGGCTCTTTGAAAACAGGATGCCCAACTCGTTCGGCTTCATATCTCTGTCACAGTACAGGGCTCAAGCAAATAAATATTTGACTAGATAAGCAAATTCGCGCTATTGAGAAGGGTGACATTGCTGTATGCTTTATCTAGAACACACATCGCAAATATAAATACAGACTTTTCACATACTTATTAACCCACACTCAGTGTCAACCACCCAACCCTTCTAACCTGATGATACTCAGTGAGAGCCTTAGCAAACTGTCTTCTGAAATGTGATGGATTTCAAGTGCAACCTTATCTCAAAGAATAAGATGTCATATGCACGATGTATAAATTGCAAATGAGGTGCGGGAGAAACGAAGCTCCAGCCTCGCCACCACACCGTCTAATGCCCCGCTCCTAACCAGCCATCTCCGTAACTGAGACAGTCAAATTAGCGGCAGCTTGTTTTCATTCCACAAGACAAGCTCTCCAATCTTTTCTGAAGTTATTTCCCTTCGTTTCCCTACCCGTTATTCCCTATTTCCATCAAGCAGAGCCCTTGAATGCTTTTCCCCGCCAGCTATTCAAGAGGCTGTTCCCCCTGGAGCTGGCGACACAGAACCTATTAATAAGCAAACAGAACGAACTGGCTCATTCTCCTCGTAGTTAAATTCCTCTGCCACCGATTTCTCAAACACTTCCCTTTAGGGTTTTCCTGTGGAGTCCCATTCATTTAGAGAAAATGTGGAAAATTGTTTAATGTTTCTTGTTGTACGCAAATGGTGGTAAATGCCGATTACATGTGGAGAGTAAAATGTGCCTTTTCTTGCCTTCCAAGCCCATCTGGTGGCCCTGGCAACGCAGAGCTGCCTCATTGCACAAGGTGTTCCCCGACCCTCCAATGGTTAATAAGAGAAGCCAGCAAAATTGAAAACTTGAAGTCTGGCAGCACGGTTTGCCTTTGGTTTGTACATCAGTTAAGTCACTCCCTTGTTCTTTGCCTCAGTTTCTCCAGCTGTAGGACGATGACTAATGTCTTGGCTCCTTACATGCTTGATTGACTCCAATCGCACCTGGTAGAGTCATCACATGGGCTGGGAACCTGCCGGAATAATCACGGGAGGCCAGTTTTGTTTTACATTTCAAAGAGAGGCTAGGAAATAATGTCTGTAGAAAACTGCAGTCTAAAGGAAATGAAGGGAGGGGAGAAAGCCTTTGAGTCTGCTTTCCCAGGGAGGGGAAAGAAAGGAGAGAGGTTCAGGACACAGAAAAAAAAAAGCTGATATTGTTCTCAACTTGTTTATAAACAAGCCACCTGAAGGACCTCACTTTTACGCTAATTGATGTCCTTCCAAGAAGAAGGGCTGTGGAGAGCCTCCCCGCCCATCCAATGAGTAGTTGTATTTAAAGTAGAACAAAATTGGGAGAGAAGGACTTTTTAAACCCCTCATTCTTTCCCTCTGGGGAGCAGGGACTATAATGTAACAAAATATTTCAGTTTCTTAATAAACATAAAAATAGAATGTAAGGGTCACCCAGGCCAATTCCCTTCAGTCTCCATAGGAACAATTAAGGCCCAAAAGTTGGAATGACTCACCCGGGGTCACACAGTCAATGAGGGTCAAGTCAAGAGACCACAGGTCCCTTTCAGAGCTTATTGCTATAGAAATTCTCAGCATCTGGCAACATCATCCAGACATTAAAACAACCAGATTATCATCATGCTGTACTTCTTACTCCACCAAATGTCCCATCTACCAGTCAAATATGGTCTCTTTCCTGTACAGCAAAGACCATATGCTCCTCCCTACGTTTATGGTTCCTTTACAGGCAGGGCTGCCCTATACAGTCACGCAAGTTGTGCACTGAAAATAAGAAACAAATAAACAAATAAACCTGTTGACATTGTAATCCTTATGCCAGCTTGAGATGTTCTTCTCATGATTCTCTTCTTATTCCAACAAGAATAATTTCAAGCCAGACTTCATGAAGTTTTCCTCAGTGAGTTGAGACAACCCTGATTTCTTCTTTCTCTGAGATCATTACATTCTTTTTTGTTTGTTTGTTTCTGGGTCACACCCAGCAATGCACAGGGATTACTCCTGGCTCATGCACTCAGGAATCACTCCTGGGGGTTCTCAGGGGACCATATGGGATGCTGGGAATCGAACCTGGGTTGGCCGCGTGCAAGGCAAACACCCTACCGGCTGTGCTATCTCTCCAGCCCCAACATTCATATTTTTTGTACCACTTGCAAGCTGAGAGTTTCAAGACTAGGAAATAATTCTGACTCTATGCTTATTTCTATGCAGCAAGAGTGGAAATGCTGTGAGAATCAAACAAATCCATGTACAATGCAGAAACTCTACAAAGTGCAAAGGGGCTCTGTGATATTTCTTACTGTCTCTCCAGCAAGTTAAATTCTTTTTTATGATGTTGGCTAATTGCTTCTTTAGTCTTCAACTCATTTTCCCTCAATAAAAAAAAAGCTTCTTAAAGCAAGCAGATACCACTCATCTTTCCCTGGCAGCATATAATCAAAATCACAGTTGACAACTCATAATGCCAGCTCTGTTCCAAATGCCTTATAACACCAACTCAACTTCATCTTTACAACAAATTGTAAGAGTAGTTCTAATACTCTGAAGGTTTTCTAGGTGAGAAAAATCAACTCATAGATGAGAAGCTGCTCTTATGCAAGAGGCAAAAATCATATCTGAGGCACATTAAGGATTTGAACTCACGTAACTTACTGTACAGTTTTGAAATATCTTCTGTGCTTTCCCAGCCCTCTCTTTTATGAGTTATTTGAAAGCAATCGTAAGAGCTAAGCATACTTTTGATTCTTGATTGTTCAGTCTTTGGAGTAGACTTCCTTTGGACAGTATTAGCACAGAGAAGAAAATCAGGTCTATTTGTTTACTATGCAGTGTTGTCACATAACATGACATGAGATGAAATGATAAGACATTCCATTCCAGCTAACTCTCTGTTCTATTTCTCCAGACCTCCAATCACTGTAGCCTCAGCTGGTTTATCTCTCATAATAAAGACTTTTTTCTTTTTATTGTGGTAAAATATTCATAGCAGAAAATTTACCACTCAAATCATTTTTATTGATATTGAAATGGTCTACAACATTAATTTCAGCTGAACAACATAATTATTTTATCCTTTTATATATTGCCAAATGATCACCATGGCAAGTCCAGTTTACATATACCACTACACAAAGATACAATTCTTGTGATGAAACTTTTAAGATCTGTTCTTTTGCCAACTTTCAAATATCCAACACAGGATCATTAGTTATAGTCACCATGTTGTACATTACATCCATGTGACATATTTATTTTATACCATATGTGTGCACCTTTTGACCACCTTCACCCACGTAACCAACTTTATGTATATTTTGGTGTCATTAAGTGCACTCGCAATGTTGTATAACCATCATCATCATCTATCTCCAGAACATTTTCATAAGCCTGAACAGAAACTGTTTTCATTAATAATAACCTTCCCAAGTCCTGCAGAAACCTCTATTCTTCCTTCTCTCCTTGTAAATCTATTCTAGCTAACCCATATAAGTGGATTCATTTAAAGTTTGTCCTTTTATGTCTATCCATGTCATTTAGCACCGTGTTTTCCAGGTCTCCATGGTATTGCATGTATCAAAATCTCAATCTTTTTTAAGGCTAAATAATATCCCATATATACACAAGCATTTTAGATATATAAACCACGTTTTGTTTATACATTTATCTGTTAGTAGACATTCGGATTATTTCTGCCTTTTGGCTATTGTGAACAATGCTACTATAAACATTGGTGTATGGAAGACAAAGAAATTTTATTACCAGCCCATATCAAGTGGAATTGAATAGATAAATCAACTTCTGAAAAATAATCCCATGATGCTCTTTAAAGCAAATATGGCAGTAGCTCGGGAGAGTAGAAAGAGCTTTCAAGGGAGCACTCTGGCCTCTCTACTCATTAGCTTCATGGTCTTTTGGGTTGAATTTCTTGACCTGTAAAATAGGGAATAAGATTAAATGACTTCTGAGGTCCTCTCTAGCACAAATGTTCCAGGATTCTTTCTCTCAAGACTCTATCTTTAGTGGCCGAAGTGAGTATATTCTGCTCACTCTTTCTTGGAGTTTTAGCGCAAGCTTATGGCTTCCTGAATCTATTTTACTAAAAGCCAGAATGACTTCCTACAAAAGCAACTTCTCCTCTTGATTTTCAAAGACTTGGCTAGAAGCTACTAAATCATTTCCTCTTCTTCATCTACAACACTCCCTTTGCTGTCTTGGTGGCTCAGGTTGTAAGCTCACCTGAACTCTCTTCTCCTCTGGAAATGCTTATTTATCACAGACACCAAGCCACTCACAATTCTAAGTCTCAGATTTCTGATTTTACTTCCTTGCAAACTGAGAATGTTGGATCATTCATGTCCTTCAGTTCTTGACTTCCATGATTCCAAGGAGAGGACTAAGGAAAAATAGTCTTTCTGTCTTTGAAAGAAGGAAGGGGCATAAGATTCAAGGACAGAAATCTGCTCCCAATAGCATAGGTTGAGAGGAGTGTCAGAGAGGAGGGCAGTACTCCTGTAACAATTCAATAGAGCACACTAACTCAGGAGAATGTTAAGGGTAGAGAACATAACTGTACAGTGGAATACTATGAAGCCACCAGGAAAAATGAAGTCATGAAACTTGCTTAAAAATGGATGGACATGGAGAGTATCATTCTGAGTAAAATGAGTCAGAAGGAGAGGACAAGGGGGTGCAGTGCCACCAGAAGGTCAACCTGCAGTGCAAATGCATCAGGAGCCTAATGGTGCCTTCAGGCTTTCTGATACCTCAAAACGGACTCTGTGCCTCTGGATGGACCCCAACAACTTGGGACCAAGTTTCCTAAGAAATTAAATGGCCAAAATTGGGATGCGGGAGTCATACGTACAAGCCACCTCCCACTCATCTATACAAGCTCGTTTATTGGTCTTGCTTCAGAGACCCATAAATAAATCTCAAAAGAGAACAAAGGCTGCAGTTAATTTTGGACCTGCACAAGGCTGAACAGACCAGGGTAAATCGGAGGGGGGCTAGTCAACCTGGTGCCCATCCAAGCAGAACTGCAGCAGCCACTTGCTCCCATAATCCAAAATCATCCCTATGCTCTTGCCAGACTCCACCATCTAGAGATGAACCTCACCAAAATATAATCTGCTGAAAATTTGGGTATGTGGGTTTTGTGACTGAAATCTCCAGGCTTTCTCTGGGTCTGGATGGACTACTTTACCTCCACCTCCCTGTACTTCTAGAAGCCTCAGCAGTCACATCCATACCCCAAAGCTGCCACCCAGTTAAAAAAGCTACTCCAGCCTTACTTTTCCAATAAAAATACTGAAAAACCTGAACAAACATTAAGACCTCTTAGTGCCTTTATTGCAACTATAATGTACAAAAGGAGATAGAGAAAGAAGAAAAGCGCCTGCCATAGAAGCAAGCTGGAGGTGGTGCGGGGGGGGCGCTTGGGGGATGGTGGGAGGGAAACAGGGGACATTGTTGGTGGAAAAGGTACACTGGTGAAGGGATGGGTTTGGATCATGGTATGACTGAAACGCAACCATGAACAGCTTTGTAATGGTCTACCTCACAGACGTTCAATTAAAAAAAATTTTTTTTAAGAGAGAGAGAGGACAGATACAGAATGATTGCATTCATTTGTGGGGTATAGAAATCATAGTATGAGACTACTACTCAAGCACAGTAGAAATGAGGATCAGGAGGACTGGTCCACAGATGGAAGCTTGCCACCAGTGGTGGCGAGGGGGGCTGGGGACGGGACAATTGGGACAGAGAAGATATCACTATGACAATGATAGTTGAAAATGATCCCTCTGGACAAGAACTAAGTGCTGAAAGTAGGTATAGGGATAGACATTCAACCTTTAAGTACCTATTTTTAAAATCATAATGTCCAAAATGAAAGAAGAGAAAAGAGAGAGGGGGAAGAGAGGGAGAGAGGGAGAGAGAGCGAGAGAAGAAAAGTGCCTATGTAGAGGTAGAGGCAGGGGGTTGGGGGTGGTGGGAGAGAAATTGGGGACATTGGCGATAGGAAGTGTACGAAGTGTACACAGGTGAAAGGTTGGATATTGGAGCATTGTATGACTGAAACTCAATTATGAACAACTTTCTATCTATCTCACAGTAACTAAATTTTTAAGAAAAAGAATGTAACTGTACATGTGAAATAAATGCCATGTTTCTATTTTTTGAAAAATAGTATAAAATTATAAAAACTATAAAAAAGTATAAAATTTCTCCAACTTTTATGGCGAAAACAGAGCAAGACTGAGAGTACCATCATGTGACTAAAACTAACGTTGACTTCCGAGTCCCCTCAGTGAGTTTGCTCTTACTCTTGTTTGTCTAACTTGCACTTTCAGCCATTCTAAGTTCTTAACTGATGAGGTCACTGCCTGACTACTGGATCCCTGTTATACCAGCAAGTATTACACCCTGTTTTGCACTCTTAGCTCAGCCTTTGAGACTTAATTTATTCCGGTAAAATGAATTCAAGGTGGAATTTTCTAGAAAATCTTGCTTTTTAGAGTCAATAGAAAGAGTTTTATTTCTTTTGTTCTTGTTTTGCTTTTGGTTTTGTTTGGGGCTCAGGGATCACTCCTGGCAGGCTGAGGGGACCATACGGGATGCCTGGGATTGAACTTGGGTTTGCCATGTGCAAGGCAAATGCCCTACCTACTGTACTTTCACTCTGGTCCCAACAGTTCCTTTTCTTTTCTTAAAGCCTGGCCAAATTCAGCTTATCTCTTACAGTGTTGTTTTTCTGGAAAACCTTCTCACTTGAGCACATATGAACTTACTGTGTTTTACATTTGCGTTTGTAGCCTAGGAGTCTGTGAGTAAGTGAGTGAGTGTGTGTTTTCTTTCTCATGACTTGTTAATGTTGCTGTTGGTTTCACGATGTTAGGGTTTAAAAAAATAAAAAGAAAGCTCAATGGAATTTTTATGTTGGCAAAAGTTTCTCTGGCACCTTCTACTTCTTCACTCATCTACAGCTATATTATATCATATATCTACTCATATATCTACTCATTTCTCATCCTAACTGACTCATTTTGTTCAAACATCAACCTCATTTCTAATGTATAGACTGACATATAGAACATTCCCCTGAAAATTACTGCTGGCAGCTTTCAAAAACAAGAATAGAGAAGTGATAGGTTTTCCTTTTCAGTTTATTTTTCAGGAAATGTCCATTAACCTATATCTGGAGTTCTTTTCAATGCCAGTGTCAATAATTACACTTCCTGGACAAGCTTTCGAACTGACTTTGAAGCTTAAAAAAAATACATATGCCTGGGCCCTATCTCAGATTTACTGATATGTGATATTAAGGGTAGTTTCAGGTCATCTATATAATTTTCAATTTCAGCAGAGATTTCTTATTGGCACTTGAGATTGAGCAGTAATAATAGAACACTGAGACAAGAGTCATTTACTATGTAGAGTGGTAAAAATATTGTCACTTAATTTCTCACCAAAAAAGTCACTGAGACACTGTTTTGGACACAGCACACTTTCACTCTTATATTTACCAAAGATTTATTCCATCAAACTTAACGGAGTACATAACACAAGTCGTGAAAGAAAGTAAACAACAACACTAGGTACTCAATTTCTAGTAATGAAGAATACATATATACAGAAATAACACAATAGAATGGTGTGCAGGTAAAATAAATGTCCTTTTTGGCCAGAGATAATTATGAGTCTCATGGAGAAGATTTATTTTGAAATATTTCAAAAAGTGGAAATGGAAAGAAGAAATTGATGAGAGCAAATTTGGAAGAAAAGGCAAATCTCAGAGTTCAGGATAGGCTGAAGACAAGAACTTCTCACAAGATAGATGTGGAAGTGGAGATGGATAAGTAAGTCAAGGTGGCTCATAAATTCCACCAAAAAGCCCATTTTTCATCATAAGCTCTTCACCCATAGTCACTTAGATAAATTCAAACCCACAAATCTCTTTGACTCCTGAGGGTTTCTGCAACTTCATTTTGCTACACTTGACAAATGCCATCTTCTGAATTTTAACCACCAACTTGTTTTGTTAATAAACAGACTTATCTGGGAGGGAAGGGAAAAAATAAATAAAGATATATCCCTGTAATGGCAACTAGTTCCATGTGTATTCCATGTCCAGAACCATCTCATTTGCCCCTTGTAGTTTCTGGATACCATCTTTTTCATTTCCATTTTGCAGATGAGGAAATTAAGACACATGGAAGTAGAAAAGGAAATATGTATATGTATTCAGGCATCCAAATTAGTTTAAAGTAATACATTCTGTGGGCTGGAGCAATAGCACAGCGGGTAGGGCATTTTCCTTGCACGTGGCCAACCTGGGTTCGATTCCTCTGCCTCTCTTGGAGAGCCCAGCAATCTACCAAGAGTATCTCACCTGCATGGCAGAGCCTGGCCAGCAACCCATGGCGTATTCGATATGCCAAAAACAGTAACAACAAGTCTCACAATGGAGACGTTACTGGTGCCCGCTTGAGCAAATCGATGAACAATGGGATGACAGTGACAGTGACAGTGACCTTTCCCTATTACAAAAATATTAAAACATGAATACAGAAGCACATGGGGGGAAAGAGTCATGATACTAGAATAAATAACATCAGCTTATAAGGTCCAAGTCTAATTTTGTATCTGAGCCAGTAAATTGCTGAGATTGACAGGGTCCACCATCTTGTCCTTTTTTCTTGATCAAATCTGCAATTTTATACTCTTAGATAGGAAACAGAAGCATGACAGTTTCATGTTCTTTACCTTAAATAAAAGCTACAAACTAGTTTCTCTTCCTTGTGATACTGGTATGTTTTGTTGGATTGTTACGGAGGCAAAGGGGGCACTACTGCCTTCCTCTTGCCACTACTCTCAACCTATGCCACTGGGAATAGATTTCTTGTCCTTGAATGTTCTTTCAAACATCTAACACCCCTTTCTCTAGTTCTTTGCTTAGGATCATGAAAGTCATGAGCTGAAGGACACAAAAGTATTCTCATTTTGCAAATAAGTAAAATCAGAAAACTGAGATCCAGAGTTGTGAGCAACTTGGAGCATGTGATAAATAGGTATTTCCAGATTCTGAGTCCAGTTGGCCTGGCAACCTGAATCACCATGGCAACGAAGGGAGTGATCTAGTCCCATTTGTCTGGTTTTTTTCTTGCTATGCTCTGGTGTAAAATGGTGATTAGAGTCGCTGAAGTCAATTCTGGGGTTATAAAGCTTCCTCCATATGTTTCTGTCTAGGATTTTTATAGTTTGTCTTATAGTTAAGCCTAGAATTCATTTTTAATTAATTATTTTGTGTATAAATTAAGACAAGAGTCAAATGCTGTTGTTTCTCCCAGTCGCTATCCTTTTTTCTCAACACTTTGTTGAAAATATACTTTGTTTTTCTCAGTGGGTGGTTTTGGTCCTGTTAAAACATCAAAAGGGCTTATTTCTGAACCATGCTCTATTCCATTGGCCTATGTACTAGTATTACACTGTTTTAATTATTGTCACTTTGCAATATGTTTTCAAATCAGGAAGTATGATTTTTCCAATTTTGTTCTTTTTCAAAATTATGTTTCTATTGAGGTCCCTTGAGATTACATGTTTTGGCTGAAACATCCAGAGCACTTGGATGGGGGCGGGCCAGCCCAAGGACCTGCCCAAACAGAGCCCTGGCAACCACTCATTCCCACACAGCAAAATTGCTGCCATGCTTCCAGCCAGACTCCATTTTCTTGGGACAGAACCTCATCCAGAAATTTACCTGCTGAAAATTTAGGCATGCAGGTCTTTCTGACCGAAATCTCCAGGTTTTCTCAAATTCAGAATGGGCTATCTCTCCCCACCTCCCTGTACTTCTAGAAGCCCCAGCAGTGACGTCTACACCCCAAAGCCACTACGCAGTTAAAAGTTTAACTCCAGCTGTACCACCTAGTTAAAATGCTGGACTTCCGGGACTTCATCTCCAAACTCTACGACACTAATAATCCAGTAATAGCACATCAGATTGGATGGGATATAACACAGGAGGCAACCAATCTCAACTAAACAAACAGTGACATGGAAAGTTTAATCTGTAACAACATCTTAGTAACCCCTCATATAATGACTTAATATCTCCATGATACAACAATTCACACTAATTTTCTTCTAAGGAAATATGTTTTGATCATTCTGTTAGCAATTTGTTGATAACAAGCAATGTAAAATAAATTATTGCGGGCCTGCTATGGGGGCAGGCTTGAGGGGTGGCTAGGAAAATTGGAGACAATGGTGGTGGGATTGGGGTTGGAACATTAAATGCCTGTAGCAAATAATCATGAACCACTTTGCAAACCACAGTGTGTATATAAAGCGTAGGGGGGAAATTTTACATAAGTAGGCCTTACCTATTTTACGTAAACTCCAAAATATATTAGCACAAAGTTTCTTTAAAAGATTTATTATTGACAGGTAAGGCATTGTTGTTATAATAATGAGATCCAAATATAAAATAAGGGGCCAGAGCAATAGTATAGCGGGTAGGGCTTGCACACGGCCAACCCAGGTTCGATCCCCGGATCCCATATGGTCCCCCAGCACTGCCAGGAGTGATTCCTGAGTGCAGAGCCATGAGTAACCCCTGAGCATCCCTGGGTGTGACCCAAAAAACTAAAAAAAAAGAAAAACAAACAAAATGCATATAAAATAAATTTTGATGCAATATACTTTAGATTCCAGAGGTGAAAACTTACTTGCAAATGGGAAAAGAATTTTATTATATTCTATAAAGAGTTTTATTTTCCTTATTTACATCAGTTAAAATCATATAGAAATCACAAATTGGCTCCTACTGATTTATTTTACCATTTCTTAAAGTTTTGCTGTAACAAGTAATATAAAATAAATTTATTAGGTGCCTAAGGGGACAGCTTGGGGATGGGAGGGAATATTGATGAAAGGAAGGTCATACTGGAGGTGTTGAAACACTAAATGTCTGAATCAACTGTGTAATGAACAATTTTTTAAATCATGGTGTTTTTAATAAAAAGATTTTTTTACTAAAGAGATTGCATGTGAACTTTAGGATAATTTTTCTTTGATTCTCAAAAAAAAAATAATGTCACCAAGTTTTAGACAGGAATTGCATTTAATCTTTGATTCAGGCCAGAGAGATAACATGAAAATTAAGGTTCCATGCAGCTGCAAAAGTGACACTAGTTCACTAAGCACCATACATAGTCCCGCAAGCACTGCCATAGGGGGCACCTGAGCACTGCCGGGTTTCACCCAAAGCAACAAAAAAAAAAAAACAATCTCGTAGATTGTTGCAAAATATTAACCAATGAAACCATATATCTCAGATCCAAGATATGGAATGGCTTTCAATTTACAATATATTCAATAATCATTTTATAGTTTATAATCTTTCCTTTTCTTTTTTCCCTTTTCAGTTTACTTGGGTTTGCCTTATTTTAATCTGAGTCCAATAATAACAAATTGGTACCATTTTATTTATTTATATTTATATTGTTGGGGAGAGCATATCCACCAATGCTCAGTGCTTAATCCTAGTTCTTGGCGGGGCTCATAGAACCACATGGGATTCTGGGGATTGAATGAAGCTTCGCTATCTGTAAGGAAAGTGCCTTGCCTGCTGTCTGCCCTTTTTCACATTCTCTATGTGCCCTTTTCACATTCTTGATTACATTTTTTAATGTACTTTGATCTTTTTTGTGCTATTGTGCATGAGATTCCTTCCTTTTTCAAATTTTTCATTGTTAATGCATAGAAATAAAACTGAGATTTTTACATTGATTTTATATTCCATGTCTTTTTTGAGTGTAAGTTTTAATACTTGTGTGGAACTTTTAAGGTTACTACATTTAAAAAAGAGATCATGTTATTTGCAGATAATTTTATTTATTTTCAATTATGTGCTTATTGTTTCTTTTACTTTCCCCAATTTCTTTATGCCTGCAAATATATCCAATAAAAGCAGACATCTTTGTATTTTTTCCTGGTCTCAAATTAAAAGCTTTCATAACCTTGTATAATGTTAACTATGGTTTTCCATATGTGAACTTTATTCTAGTGAAGCAGTTTTCTTTTATCATTATTTGTTGAGTGTGCTTATTGTAAAAGGGTACTAAATCTCATAAAATGTTTTGCTTCATCAATTTAATTTCTTATGCGCTTTCTATCCTTTACTTTTCTTCTTGTGATTTGTTACATTGATTTTTTTTAACATATTGAATTTCCCTTGAATTCTAGGAGTGTAACACAGTTGATCATAATCTATAATACTTTTAATGTATTATTAAGGTCAGTTTGACGGTATTTTGTTGAATAGTTTTTATCAATATTCATGAAGTATGTTGATCTGTAGTTTTCTTGTAGTATCTTTTTGGGGAGGTTTGATATGAAAATAGTGCCAGCCTCATAAAATAAGCTTGAATTCCTCCTCTTTGATTCTTTGAAGTAGTTTGAGGAAGTAGTTTGAGGAAGATTAATATTCATTTTTATCTAAATGTTTTCATGTAGAATTATGTATAATTTAATGTGTACATTTGGCATGGACCTCTGGACTTATCTTGGTTGGAAACATTAAACTTTCTGTGTGTATATATATATATTTACATATATATACGTATATATATACACACACATATATATAGGTATTTCCAATTTAGGAATTCTGGGCTATCATTTTCTCACATAAATTCTCTGTTTCTTTCTCTCTGTTTTCTCCTTCTAGAATTCCATAAAGCACAACTTGAATGCTCATAGCATGACCTAGGATTCTTATATTCTCATCACTTTGTCTATTCTTTTTTCTCTTTTGCATCTTTGCCTCAGTAATTTCAAATGACTTGTCCTGAAATCGTCAGTTCTTTCTTATGTCTTTGCAAGTCATAAGAGTGAACTTTTTATTCTCTAGTGAACTTTTTATTCAGTAACTATATTTCCTAGCTCCAGGCTTTGTTTGGTTCTTTTATATGGTTTCTATATATTTACTGGTATTCTCATTTGTTCTAGCATCAGATGCCTGGTTTTTGATTAGGCATCTCTATTCACTGTTTAGCATATTAAACATAGTTATGACAGTTCTCTAGAATTTTCAGTCAGAGGTCAGAGAGATAGCTCAAAAAGCTGACTATGTGCTGTGCACACAGAAGGCTCAAGTACCACATGGCTCCCCAAGTATCACCAGGACTGACTTCTAAGCATTAAGCCGACCCTGAGCACTGCCAGGTGTGGTGCAAAACCAAAAACAAATAGAGCTCTTGATCAGGGAGCCATATATTTGTAATTTCTTTGGGATCCATTTTTGAAGTTTTATTTATTTATTTATTTTTAAAGAAATATTTTATTGAACCACCGTGAAAACAAGAAAAAAAATACAAAGCTTTCAGGTTTAAGTCACAGTCAAATACTGATTAAACCACCATCCCTTCATCAGTGCACCCGTTCCACCACCAAGAACCCCAATACACCCCCCTCCCACCCCACCCCCCATCTAAGTACCTAATGATATTCCCATTATTCTCTCTATATATTGAGTACATTTCATATTTCCATACAGAACTCACTATTGTTTTTTTTTTTAAATTTATTTATTTTTAATTAGAGAATACCGTGAGGGTACAGTTACAGATTTATACACTTTTGTGCTTATACTTCCCTCATACAAAGTTCGGGAACCCATCCCTTCAACAGTGCCCATTCTCCACCACCCGTAAACCCAGTGTCCCTCCCACCCTCCCCAATCCCATCTCCCCCCCACCCCACCCTGCCACTGTGGCAAGGCATTCCCTTCTGTTTTCTCTCTCTAATTAGCTGTTGTGGTTTGCAATAAAGGTGTTGAGTGGCCGCTGTGCTCAGTCTCTAGCCCTCATTCAGCCCGCAACTCCCTTCCCCCACATGGCCTTCGACTACAATGTAGTTGGTGATCGCTTCTCTGAGTTGACTTTTCCCCGGAACGTGAGGCCAGCCTCGAAGCCATGGAGTCAACCTCCTGGTACTTATTTCTACAGTTCTTGGGTGTTAGTCTCCCACTCTGTTATTCTATATACCATAGATGAGTGCAATCTTTCTATGTCTGTCTCTCTCTTTCTGACTCATTTCACTCAGCATGAAACTTTTCATGCCCATCCACTTGACTACAAAATTCTTGACCTCCTTTTTTCTAACAGCTGCATAGTATTCCATTGTATAGATGTACCAAAGTTTCCTCAACCAGTCATCCGTTCTGGGGCATTCGGGTTTTTTCCAGATTCTGGCTATTGTAAACAGTGCTGCGATGAACATACATGTGCAGATGTTGTTTCGATTGTACTTTTTTGCCTCTCTGGGATATATTCCCAGCAGTGGTATTGCTGGGTCAAATGGGAATTCAATATCTAATTTTTTGAGAGTCGTCCAAATTGTTTTCCAGAAGGGCTGAACCAGTCGGCATTCCCACCAGCAGTGAAGAAGGGTCCCTTTCTCCCCACATCCTCTCCAACAGCGGTTGCTTTTAGAACTCACTATTGTTGATTGGAAATTTCCCCCAACAATCAGGCCTGCTGAATAAGCATCATCTAATAATTTCTCTTCCTTGGTAAAAGTGAAGACTTTGAGCCGCGCGGTTTTGGGTTTCTAATATTTTAGCTCAGTTCACAGTCAAAATGGATGGCTGCAAGAATCTGCTCTGGTGCCAAAATGGGTTAGGAGACCTCAGGATCACAGTCAGTAGGCGCGGAGGCTCTGCTTCTCGTGCCGCGGCTCTTGGTTCATCTCTGGGCGGAAGGCGCGCCGGGAACACCTCCCCTCCCAGGATCACCTACAGGCTACGTCACTAAAGAGAGTCCTACCTCCTGGTGGAGGGGTCTTAGAGGGTGGCTCTCACCGCGTGGCTGCTGCCGCTGCCGCCATTTTCGCTTAGAAAAATGGGGTGGAGAGGGGAAAAAAAATCCCTCCCCAGGCTGCACGAGGTTGTAGTTCAGTTCACAGTCAAAATGCATGGCTGCAAGAATCTGCTCTGGTGCCAAAATGGGTTAGGAGACCTCAGGATCACAGTCAGTAGGCGCGGAGGCTCTGCTTCTCGTGCCGCGGCTCTTGGTTCATCCTGAAGTTTTATTTTGGTTATTTTTGGTCATGCTTTCTTATCTGTTTCAACATCTTATAATTTTTTAATTGGGATGGGAATTTGAAGTATTATGATCTCTTTAGAACTATTATTGGCTCCCAAGTGACCGGGCCATGCTCAGGGCTTACTCCTGGCTCTGCGCTCAAGGGTCACTTCTGGTGAGATCAAGGAATCATATGAGATGCTGGAGATCAAACTCAGATCACTTGTACACAAGGCAAACATCCTACCCACTGCACTATCACTCATTTTTAACTGCTTCATGCATAGAAAGATTTTCATAAGCTACTCTAGCAGAGGATGTCATGCTCCCTTTTCTAATGAAGTTTTCCTCTGTACATGCGCATTTGCTCTAGTCCATCCAAGTTTCCAACAATGCTGTCCCTACTTATCCTTACACGTCTCTCACTTGCCCGGGTATCTGGCTGTAATTGTTCAGGTCTAATGTGCTGGTGTAATTGATCTGTTTTATGCAACTTCTAACCAAATTACATGTCTATCACTACAAAACTTCAGAAGAGACCTGTACCACTCCTTTAGATAGCTCAAGATTCACAAAAATGCTATGTGCTCAGTCCCCTCTTTTGTTTTTCATCACAAGCTATAATATCTAATATGTGAGGTTACATCACACCAGGTCTGATAAAGAAAGGAGCACAGGTAAATGCATAAAACAGAATAAACTCCCTTACCCCTTATGCATATCTAGACGTTACTGGTGCCTACTCAAGCAAATTGATGAACAACGGGACGACAGTGCTACAGTGCTACTCCTTATGCAGGCATCCCTTCTTGGTTTTATTTTGGTCTACTCGTTGAGGCTCTCAATTCATTTCCAAAATTCTCACAGAATATTCTGCTCTATAGATTGTCATTAGTTGGGTATCGCTGTGGGTGAACAAGGGCGTAATGCTTTCTCTTTAGTCATCTCTACAACATCCCTCTAAATATGTTCTATTTTCATACTAAGAATAAATTACCATATTTTGTACAAGAAGGCTTCTCTCATTAAATGGGTATCTCTGTACCTTTACACCCTTATAGTACTTAGTTTTATATTTCACACACATTTTAAAATTTTGCTTCATGGTTATCATTGACACATGTTAGATAGGTAATCTAGATTGTGAAATATTCTGATGCATATGTGTGTTGTGGGTGATGTGCTCTAACTGAAAAATAAAAGAATTGAAATGAAGTGAAATATAAAATGGAGAGAATTAATGGAGTGAAAAATGTTCAAACTAGAAAATTCAAGAAATATCTTACATTGTGGGAAAGTGTTACGCACAGAGAAGGAGCATAAATAAAAGAATATAAGAACTGGTGATCAAGAACAGTTAGCTCAGATGGAGCCAGGTGAAGGTGATTAAAATGCAAGAGAAATCTGGCAGACTCATAAAAAGGCAGGAAAAAAATCTTCTTAGTTTGCAAGTAACAAAGGCCTGTGGAGCTTGGAATGCTCATAAATGTTCTCTACACATTTTTACTTTAATTGACATAGAAATATGGGGTTTGCATCTCTAGAATACTTTAAATATCAATTTTATAGGATGTAAATGGCTTGCTTTTTAAAAAATCTCCTGTAGGAAATGTTGGAGTCATTTCATAATAGAATAAAAGTATTGGACGTCCACATGTTTTACATGCTGACAGTCAGTACATGCTGACCATCAGTCTACTAAATTGTAGACTGTTTCTATTCTGCTTACTGAAGCTGAGTATTGGAACTCACTAAGAAATAACATGAGTGAACAGAGAAGGGAAAGAGAAGACCCCCAGTGTGACCCTTACTTAGATCTCAGGCTTTGGCTGAGAACTTGTGTCCTAGGATTTAGGGTAAGCAAAAGCACCTGAAGAGTCCTCTTCGCTGAAAACAGGTTTGTGCTATTGTTTCTCAAGTTAGAGCTGTAGAAACAATGGTCATTAAACCGTTGTAAGACACACATGTATTCCATACACTCGCCGAGCACCTCTTATCTGTAGACATTTGAGCCCTCATGAAATTATATGAACAAAATTTACCTGCAGCCAATCTTTAAACCATTTGTCATAACCGCCCCTTTGTACCTCAAAGCTTCTATTTTTTTCAGTAGTTAGAAAGGGGTGTGTGGGGTGGGGAGCAGGGGGCGTAGGAAGGGAGTAGTAGTGGCGGTAATAGTAATTTTGGTTTAACAATGGCACATTTTTAACATCAATGGCCAGCCCCACCAAAGAGAAACAGATCATGATATTACACTTAAAGGAATCAGAGTTATTAGGCTAATGTATTGGAAAGGGTGTTGCGCTAGACATGACAAATCACAACAATCACATGAACGCTGACAACAAAGGCAGGCAACAAAAGAGCAGAGCCGTAACGTGAACCATATGGCTTAATAACTAATAACACTTCTATGCATCTTTATTGTTGTTATTGTTTTAAATCTGGCTAACATTTGGCCTCTCTTATTATAACTGAAATGTTATCTATAGCTGCGATCACTCCAATATTTCAAAACGTTGTTTCTAACGCCAGATACGAATACATCAGAGACTCTTTCATATCTTGCAGAGGAAAAGTTCAATGCAAGAGTCTCCATAATAAAGCCTACCCAGATATAATAAATGGGGCTGTCAGATTGATTCTCACTTGAGACACCAACTGTAGCTAATATTACTCGATATGCAGATGTTTTCTGTCTCTTTCTCTTGAACCAAAAAAAAAGGCATTTAAATGGAATAATGATAAATTGGTATTAATATGAAGAGTCTCTGCTACAGTGTGGCAAAGGGCTGCGCAGGTCAAGGGTTGGAGACATATGTGAGTGATGGAGCCCTCACCTCTGTGCTGAAGGGTCTCGGGAATGTATTGGCTGAACTATTCACTCTGTCTCGAGACCACACAACACTAGTCAAAAGGAGAAAATAAAGCTCAAACTACACTAAAGCGTCAGTTGGAGAGGGCCAGGCTCTCCTGCAGTGCTTGGAGCACTGGACTGCACTGCACCCAGTCAGTGTTTAGAAAGGAAGAGCTTAATGGGGAATACAAGTTCCAGCACAATTCTGACAAAGGAGTGGTGAGGGGGGCTTGGGGGGAGCAGTAGAAAAGCAAATCCTGACAATACTTTATCCAAACGACAAAGCTAATGCTTGTTCTCAGCAACTCTGCTGTCCCTGGGCGGGTCTGTCTGTCTGCCTCCTGGAATTTCATTTCACAGTACCAGCAAATGGTCACCTTCACATTTGGTTCCACTTAAGCTTCCCTCCGCCTCCCTCACTTTCTTGCCCACTAACGTGCAGGTATGAAACACTGGGGAGGAATGTAAAAACCTTCACTTAGCTTCTTTTCAAAAAAAAGAAAGAAAAGAAAAACCAATGCAAGGGGCAAAGGGCAAAGGGTGTAATGGGGCATCTCCCTAAATGATGAGGCATTTCTTCCTAGAGAACACTTGGGGAACTCTTAGGAAGCGTCTCCGGGTGGTAATCACACGCTCCCTGAAGTCCTTAGGACCTAGAGTCTGTAAACCTGGAACACAGTCTTTTATTATGCTTCTGAGGGTTTGCTTTGAACAAATAAGCTAACTCCTGGGGAAGGAGGGTTGAATTCACGTGAAAGCATAATGCCAAAATATCCAGCCTACAAATAAATAAATTGCACAGATGTTAAACTTTCATTGACTCATCTCTCTTTTTATTAATGAAAGTGGGAAACCAGAAGGTAGCCATAGAAATGAACCAAATGATTATCCATGAGGATTCTAAGTAGTTATACACCCAGTTCTCACAGTTTTCCCACAGAAACAAGCTAGAGATAATGTGGATAAGTGGATAATTCACGGTCTACAATTTACACTGAGTAGTTAGGTATATTTAGTAACTGTAAAACTGGTGGCTCCGAATTATATCCAGTTCATTACAGAATTCATCGCAAAGCAACTTCTCTTATGGTTTATCTCCTTTTTTTTTTTTTTGAGAAGTATGTCTAGACCCAACTCAAAGTGTCTTCATACTCTCTATGCCCAGGTGTCAACTGCCATGCCCATGTGTTGCCTCCGGGTGTTGCCCATGAGACCAACCACCACACACATCATGCTGCCCACATTTCCATCTGTCTGTCTGTCTGTCTGTCTCTGTCTCTCTGTCTCTCTCTGCCTGTCTCTCTCTCTGTCTCTGTCTGTCTGTCTGTCTCTCTCTGTCTGTCTGTCTCTCTCTGTCTCTGTCTGTCTGTCTCTCTGTCTCTGTCTCTGTCTGTCTGTCTGTCTGTCTGTCTCTCTCTCTCTCCTTCCTCATAATCCCCTAAATATCTGTTTTTTCTTCACTCTCATCTTCTGAAAGTCTTTTCAAAGAGGCAAACCAAAGGACCCGAGAAGCCTGGGGCAGGGCTAGGACTGACTGACTTTCCTGCAAAGAGTAATTCCTCCTCCAGCCTACCACAGCTCCCCAAGAAATCAACTTCCACACCACGCAGAGCAAGTGGACATTGGGTGCAGCTTGACGGCTGCCTCATGGGCCTGGCCAGATGTGAGCGAGCAAGGGTCAGAGCAGACTATCTCAGTCCTAAATCTCCCAGGCTTTCCGAGGGTGACAGAGGTGGGGAGAGGGAAGGCGGTAGATTTCCTTCTTTAGGCTTCGCCTCTCTTTTCCGCAGTGGACATAAGTCAACCGGGAACCTCCACCGGCATCAAAAATAAATCCAAAATACAGAGTGAAACACTGAATATACATCCTGGCTCATACTTTTCCCCAGCTTCATCACGCCTTACTCCAGGGCACAGCCTCCCCTAGGATGCAGTCATGAGCCAGTCTAGCTTAGTATATCCTGAGTATCTCTGGCTGCAAATGTACATTCTCTTCTTTCCCCTTCTTCCCTCTCCAAGACCTTCCCTTTTCATTCCCTCTTCTAAAATAAATAAATAAATAAATAAATAAATAAAACTAATTGATTTCCCCTGCACAAGGCAAAAAGCACATGTCATCTTGCACCAAAGGCAGGTGGGGAAATCAAAGTCATCTTCTTAACCTGGGGGCTCAGAGCTTCCCGAGGTCTGGCCTCATTATAGTTCTCAGAGTTTCCAAGGAGATCCCAGGTCCAGTGAACTCCAGGCCCAGCTACTGTAAATGCGGCAGGAGTGATATGTTGCCCTCACCCCTTCTGAGACTGGATTCAAATTTCAACTTCAACACATGGTAGCTTTGTTTTCTCAGACAAGTACTTAAGCTTTGTAACCTTAACCTGTTTGTATGCAAAGTTGAATAATAATACCTGCCATCTGAGTTATTGTGAAGGTTTCAAAACATAATCATGCAAATGAGCGGGTGTCACTGAACGAAAGTCAGCTGAAAGTAGAAGGGTAGGTACAGAATGATCTTTCTCCTGTGTGGGATATAAAGAAACATAGTAAGGGAATAACAAAGAGTCAGAAACAATGGGACCTGAGAACTGGTTTATAGAACTGAGCTTGCCAAGAGTTGGGAGATGGGATGGGGGAGGTGGGGGGAGGCATCTGAGACAATGATGGTGGGAAGCAGGCACAGGTGGAGGGCGTGGTACTAGAACCTAATATGCACAAAACCCTATCATCAACATCAGCAGTGTTGTAAATCACAGTGCTTCAAATCACGGGTCATCCCGTTGATCCTCAATTTGCTCGAGCGGGTGCCAGTAACATCTCCATTTGTCCCTGTCACGTGCTAGTGTAGCCCAATGATATCTACTCGCTCCAGAAACAGGAAGAGCCTCAAATCGTTCATTCAGGGTTTTGACAAAGAAGTCTGACCATCTCGTTGGTGGGCGGCCATGCGGTCTTTTGATGTGCTTAAAAAAATAAATAAAATTATATCAATAAAAACTAAGTAAAATTTTGTTAGGAACATAAAATTATGGTTCAAATAAAGGACGTAGGACAGACTGGTCACATTGCATTCTAACTAGACATTGACTATTATTTTTTTCTTGATTTATTATCACACACTACACATATAGCACTGTACCACTGTCGTCCCATTGCTCATCAATTTGCTCGAGCAGGCACCAGTAATATGTCCATTGTGAGACTTGTTGTTACTATTTTTGGCATATTGAATATGCCACAGATAGCTTGCCAGGCTCTGCCATGTGGGTGGGATACTCTCAGTAACTTGCCGGACTTTCCGAGAGGGATGGAGGAATCGAACCCAGGTCAGATGCATGCAAGGCAAATGTCCTACCCACTGTGTTATCACTCCAATCTGAATAAAAATGTCTTATGGGTTCTATTAAAATATAGGCCCTAGTACTTTACTCCTTGAAATGAAGATAGGTCCAAAGGTCCTTGAATATTTGAGAAGACCCTCGTTGTCATTCTTCCACCTGTGACTTGCCTCTCACAAATGGATACCAAGACAATTTTAAGAAAAGGCTTTCCCTGGATCTTAAAACAGAAAAAAAAAAGTTTGTTGATGTCATGTGACATTATCCAATAAGACCTCAGCCACCACGTTTTCTATTTCGTTACTGAACAAGAACTATTGCTGTTCCCACTTCATAGACAAGAACTAAGGCCCAGTGGCTATGGGCATCTGGTAACCAACTTCATAACAAATTAAGTCATGGGCTAGACCAACCAGATCCTAATCTCACCCTTTCTCTGGGTATTTTAAAACTTCTACAGTACTTCCTTCCCATTCTAAATCTCAGTGCAACTTCACTAGCTAGAGACAAACAAGAGCTCTAAGAAGAATTTAGACTTAAAAATTGAAATTTTCAGGTTCAATCTTCTTACTGGATGCACCCCCACTTCCGCACCCCCAACCCCACCCCTGCCTCCCAAGCACTGCTAGGTGTGGCTTCAGTAAAGAAGTGAAATAAGTTAATTTAGACTAAAGTGTGCCTGGCAACTGTATTGCCATCTTCAGATGAGGTTGAATACAATTAGAGATGTGTGGATAGCAGAACGATGCTGGTCAAATCATCTTTGGCACTTAGAAGTACTTCTAGTTATAGGCGAAAGGTAATTTCAAGGTAAACAATTAGAGACTGAAATAGTGCCTGATACTGGGAATTTTCAGTGCTAGAAGATCTGAGATAAGGTACAGAACACGCTCCTTTCCTGGGATATAACCATGGAAGAAGTCAACCACATCCGGGTGACTGTCAATGGTACCAATCTGCTTCATTGTGATTTGACCTGCACAGCTGCTACTTGATCTTCCAGGAACACCTCCTGCCCTCCTCTCCACACTAACTTTACATATTTAATTCCTCCTCATTCTTTAGCTCCAGCCCAAGGGCATCTTTCTTTCAACCACCCTACTTTACCTCAGTGTAAATGGAGTTCCCTTATTATGTCTTCAGGTACCTCTGTACTTTTGTTCCATCCCGATGACAAAGTGTAATAAAAGCTTAGAGAAGTATTTGTTTGGTTTGTGATTGTTTCAGAATGGCTTGTGCCCCACCTCCCAGGTTGTAAACGCTAGGAGTACAGGGATAAAAACAAAGAAGTTTTCTTGATGATGCTGTAGTAATTGAATGAATCAGACCCTCAGGAAATTTGTCTCTGTCTGAAACAAATTAACAAAAGGAGTTTCCTTCAGCTTCTTTATGGAGAAAATACCTAAAATCTCCAAGTCCTGACAATCAAGGTTGCCCTTGACTCTCATTTGCTCTGCGCCCCTGTGTGGCTCTCATCAAGACAAACATAGATTGTAGATTCTGGGGTGAATGGACTTGAATCCAGCTGAACCAGCCTCGGGCTGCATCAACCCTGCTCCCAATTGCTTCTCAAAGTCAGGATTCCAGGCTTTCCCAGCAGAGTGGCTGCCCAAGGCCACACCTCAGTGAATTGGCTGATAATGATGGATATGTGAGTCAAAAGGAAATTTTCCTTCCTGCAACAGCACCCTAGTTAAAATCTGCCTCATCTTTACAGCATGCCCTTTGACCCCATAACTTTGCTCCTGTGAATTTGCTCCAAGAAGCAAGCAGATGTATGTACTGGGCAGAGGGAGGGCAAGGGGTTTATTTTATTTGGGACTCATCTCCAGATGCTGGCATCTAATACCAATTAACTAAATTATTTACACAGTAGGATAACAACCTTGTATACAATCCTTCAACAGCTATGCCTAGAGAAAAAGAGAAAGCACAAAGCGTTTCCAGAGTGGTGTTGTGCTTGATGGGGTTTGCATGGATGTTTTCTTCTTCCTGCTTTTTTCCAAATGCTCTTTAATGTGCCTGATAAATTCTTTTAAAAAATTAAATGAATGCTGCAATTGTATCATCCTTACTGGCACCTGGTTTATAGGTTTCCACAGTAGATAGAGGTCCAGGGCAATTGTAAAGCACCATGTTTTACACAAGTTAAATTAGAGTCTATGTGACAAACTTGGGGTGCCTAATCAAGACCCAATCACTGGGTGTCCTGCTTCCCAGACACAGAATCTTTCATCCACTGGCATAAGCTCCTTCCTCACCACGTCCCTTCTTTATGTCTTCCAATCACTTAAAAAATAAAATAAGAAAGAAAAAGGAAGAAAGAAAAAAGAAAGAATGAAAGAAAGAGAAGGAAATATACCCTGTCCCCCCCCCCCCCGGCAAAAAAAACACAACTTGTCTACTTCACAGTTTTTAAGGGGATGGGTCTGATTTACATCCAACTTAGTCAAGACATAAAAGTAGTTGAATGGATGAAAGTGAAAAAATACAGGAGAAAGTGTTCTTCAAGGGAAGGTCAACACTCCTGCAAGTCATTTGTCAAAGGACACATGGTGACTGACTTCAGGAAATACAGGAACTAGTTGAGAAAAAGAAGACTATTCATTTCCAGATCTTGCTAGGAAAGGTCATTTTAAACCCATGAGCCAGAAGGAACGGTCGTATGTAAACAAGAGCCTGAATTGTATTCTAGATCCATTCATTATTGCTGTTTATCCTGAGTAACCCTCAGTCTCCTTGTAGGCCTCAATATTTGTTTCTGAATATCCCCAGGGACAAAATGAACTAATACGCTTTTTCTTAATTGCCAGATTAAGAAATCGAAGGTATTTCTTGCTCCTTTTTTTTATGAAAATGTGTGAAGGCACAGGAAGCTTTGAAAATCTAATTTAGAGCCATTTAGACTCCAGGATTTAGAGTACTTATTTAATTAACATTTATTGAACACTTATTATGTGGAGGGTGCCATGAAAGGATCAAATGATGGTTAAGATACACTCTCCACCCTCAAGGAATTTTTCAGTCCAATAAGGCAACCATCTGGCAGCACAGCTAGGGAGCAAGGAGAGAATGTATCCCGGCAAGCTGTATAAGATTTGGGCATACAATTACCTGGCATGGGAGCTGCCATGATCACAAAGGTAGTTTCCCCCTGCAACATTTCTATTGCACTGGGATGTGCAATTTCCACATCTGGGAAAACTAGACAGCGTCACTTAAGGCAATTGGGGATCTGGGGGGTGGAGAGAGCAGTTTGCACTCCTGCTTTCCCTTATAAATAAAGAGGGAAATATAAAGCCAAAGAGACCCAGTCTCCTAGTGTGCCTCTCCCTCCCGCTCACGGAACAGTGCTGGTCTGGGTCTTCCACTGCCCAGCCTAAGCTTTGTCTTTGTGAAAGAAGTTGGGAACCAGTGTCCAAGTTCCTTCTATGGGAATATGATGGGGTGAAAGGAGAAGCTGAGGAGGGAAAGTGCCCTGAAGAACAGTTTGCAGAACTAAGTTCAGATGGTCCCACTCTCTGTGAAAATCTCGACTCATACAACCCTGAAAAAAGGATATTGCAAAGAAACTTTTATTTTTGCTTATGGATGCCACCTTCCTCTCAGGATGCCTTTGAAGGTAAGACGGTTGCACACCATGAAGAAGAGAATAAATGGCATTTTACCTGTGACTATTTTCCCTCCTGGGTAGTTGTCGGTGTGCCCATCACCTTTTCTTTTATGAAAATGTCTTTTATTTTAAGAGTAAAGGAATTTACAAATCATCCGCTTTGGTCCCTGGAGAAACTTCAACAACATGGTTTGAGGAAGAAATGTATGTGTCATTTTCTTCCCAGTGTCTCTTTCTGAAAACTAAAGAATTCATTTCAAGGACATAACAGCAAAGTATTGACTGTTTACACAACTTTAAAATGGAGAAAGGCAGACTTATTAATTCAGTGGCTTATTGATATTCCCCAAACATTCTATTTCACCTTACCCAAATCAGTTGAACTATTTTCTTTGGGAATTTTGTTCCTGTTTTTAATAAACAGGTAGGATTTAGTTCAACAAGACCAGCTAATTTCAACTTTTATTTTTACCCGCTCTTCCTTTGTTTATTCCTTGATTGACAAGTGTGCTCTGAGTCGGTCATGAGACCTGGCGATAAACAAGAAAAAGAGAATGATGACCAGCTCTTCTGCACTTCTTAGTAAGACATTCATTTCAACCCCTAGACTCTAACTCTAAGATCTCCCCTTTGTAGCTCATGCGCTACAATGCACAAACCAGCATTAACCCACCACCCACCATTGGTCACCAAATATTGCCTGCATATATCCTACTTAGTATACTGGCTTCTTCTCCCCTCTCTGCTTACAAGACCCATCCCAGCACACTTAGAATCCTATGGCCCGGTGACAATTGACACACATGTGACTCTCTAATCTGATCTTCCCAGATTACTCCAGACAGTCAAGTTGCCCAATCTGTGTCCCTATCACTTTCTCTTTGGATTCTATCTGTCGTTGCATTCTACGTAACTTTCATTTATGTCCTTATGTGTCTGACAGTGCGTTGCAAAAAAAAAAAAAAAAGACTCATGTTTTGGTTTTCCCTGCTTAGCCAGAAGGGGACTATACTCTTTCTGTTCACATGCTTTGGAAAATGGCTCATCCTTAAATGGAGAAGGAAAGCATTTGTCTTGTGGTTCTGCAATCTAAAGGAACATCTTAGAGGCAAGAAATTTAATAAAGGAAAGGGGGGAATGGGTGGAGGGGCTGTTCAGAACCTCTGGTACTCACAGCATTGAAAAGAAATGGTTTGCTTTCTAGAATGAGTTCCCAGGATTGGAGAGAGGACACGTCTGTGAGCCCAGCAGCACGTTGGCCCCTGATCTCTCTAGGTCAAGCTCCTTGATGTGTGAGAAGAGCTGTAAATAGTCCAAAGGATTGGCCTGTTGTCTAGAAACTCAGCGAGAACAGACCCCAGGACCTAACTCTGAAGGCTGTATGTAATCAACTGGGATTTACCCTTCCTAAAAGCCACTCTGGCCTATGGTAGCATTCAACAGTGGCACCATGTGGCAGTGAGGAGCTATGGCAGGGGCAGAGATCCTGGCAGTCAAGGGACAGAGCACTGTGGACTCAGCTGTCTGTGGCAGGTGTCAGGGGGACCTCCTTCACAGGAGGAATTCTGAGTGCGTCAGGAGACAGAGGGAGGCCGACTTAAGAGAGCTTTGACAGGGACATCTGACTAAGTGTGTGTGTGGGGGGGGGGGGGCTGGATAGCATAAGCAAGAGACAATTTTTACCTAATGGTGGAAATGAACAGAGTAGAGAAGTGTCTTAAATCCCTAAAAGCTGCAAACTCCTTGAGGACAAACAGCATTTTCATCTCAGTGACTTGGGTGCAACAAAGCACTGAGTTGAATGCGTTAGAGATGAATTCCTTTCTTTCGCATGTATTTGAAGTCTGAGCAAGTGACAACACACACTCCAGAGAGATAAAACAAGGGATTCAACCATTTTCAGTGCGGACTCTCCGCAAATGTTCACTCGTTTGAAAGTAACTGTTTGCTTCTCCTTGGACGGACACCAAAAGAAAAAAAGTGTTTAACCAAAATATTAGGCAATTCATCTACACAGATATTTTCCATGATCCTCCAGGATTTAACCTTTGTTGGATTCTGTGATATTTACTCAAGAAATAATTATCATTTTCTTAAGACCTTCCCTGCTAAGTCATGCCTGACCTACAAAGGTACCAAGGCAAAACCCCCACTGGACTGTCTCAGGCCATGGTCAAGTCCCTGAATTCTTGACATCCATTTTTCCTTATTAGACCTTATCATACTCAGTAGCCTTTTGTTCTTTATAGTCTACAATGATACTTTTAACTCATGTGGACACACTTCCACACCCATTAAGAGTCATACTTTTTCACCCAAGATGGTATCCTTTTTATTCATAATCCCGTCCTTCACTTGGCGTTGCGTGCACTCCCTCCTTAGCTTATGGCCTCAATAGCAAGCAACACGATTTTCAAATAGATGAGAGGAGTGGGGCTTGAAATATAGAATATATCGTCATCTCCTCTTGCATGATAAATAACTGACTGCAGTGGTCATTTATTGTTCCCATGTTCCAAAATCTAAAACTGCTTTACAGATGTTCCTTTCCCAGCTTCCCAACATCTGCACAGTCAGGCTGGGTGCAGTGTTACCAGCTCCATTCTGCAGATGAGAGTAGTTACAGGAGGCCCGTGGGGCAGCAACGTGACGTTTTTAGGACATTGTGATTATACTTTATTAGCTACACTCATAACAGACTGGAGCAACCGGCAAACAGCATGTGTCAATGTCTAGCACAAGACCATTCTATAAAGTTAAATAGGGCTGGAAGCAGAACCCAAGATTTGCAGATTTCCGACATCAAATCGCATTCACTATTCCTAAGTTTAAAACACGTGAATAAAGTCACACTTGCAGACCCCTCGAAACAAAACCACGTAAGACCACTCATGCTACAATGCGGCTGAGCAATTAGCTTTCCTTCAAAAAGCAAAGCAGCCCGTTCTGACTCTGCTCTCCTTTATGACAACTGACCTCAATCCACTGGACCTTCCGAAAGACATGATCCCTAAGTAGAAATTATTTGCCTTCTGTGCGCCTCAATTCTCTAACGAATATAAAGTAGGACTGTATTCTTGCTGTGTGTTATTGCAGTCTACCCAAATAGGACTCGTAGAGGGAAAGGAAGTAATAAAATATTATGTTGGGATTTCCCTACCAACACTTCAGAGATAGATGTTCTCTCTACTTCTCTCTCTCTCTCTCTCTCTCTCTCTCTCTCTTTTTTTTAAACTAAAATGAGGTCTAGTATCTTGAGAGGTTTCCTGAAGTGTCCTTATCTATTGTCTACGTGAACACTGAGGACTTAAAAGGCCAGGGTTGTGCTGTGCCGCTGGTTGAAAAACTACATTAATCTATGTCCCAAGTGAAAAGCAAAACTCCCTGGAAGCATATGAAAAAAATGCCCCATTTCTAATTATTTCACCCTTCCTTCCTTCCTTAGTGAGAGGGCTCATCGCAGATACCAACTTGAGAAACACTTCCAAGGGAGGCGTGATTGGTTCTGTTCATGCATCCCCTGAAACATCACCAAGCTGTGGCAGCCTTGCAGAGCAAGCCAGGACACCCCATGTCCACAGGTTGGAGACAAGAGCCAGATGCAGCTTTGGGGAAGTGCTGAAGTGTCCATGCCTAATTCTAAGGGTCCTCATGGTGGTCTGCTGCCAAGCAATAAGCCCTGAGTCTTTGACATCACTGTAATTATTAGTTTCTCGGTTTGGATTTAAAGTTGTTTATTTTCTCCCTGATACAGTGTCTACAAGTAGGAAATGCATCACTGAGTGGAGAATCCTATTGTTTGCCCAGAAACTGAGCAGCTGACATACTTAAGCAGGCTTCACCGGACATGAAAATATTAACACAGACATTGACTTGCGAATCCTGCCTCTCGTCTGTTGTCAGAGCTCTTTGAGGCAGCCACATTCAGGAATACGATGCTTTGAAAAGGCTGAAATGTGCAACATGGTAACAACCTAGGTGTGATTTGGCTCCTTTTTCTCTATACATTCACAGTGCTCAGTGCTCTCATCATTCTCTTCTAAAGAAATCATTTCTAGGAAGGAAATCTATCAGGATTATTTGGCAGAGAAGTCTGCTTGGTGTCAGATCTCTCCCATCCAAGCCGTTTTCTGCCTTGCTCACACTCCCTCCTCATCCAGTCTGGCTTTGGGAAAGGAAAGTGAATTGTCCGAGTGTCCGAGAGACAGCGCAGGGCTTGGCTATTCCTGCAGGTGAGCTGCCGATCCCTGCAAAAGTGAAGAAGCAAAAGTCATGTTCTCACCTATATTTGTATAAGGTCTTCATTTTTTTAAAAAAAAAAAACTTCACCAGTGATTTTTTTTCTTCTCTGCTCTCAGATGTAACAGATTTTCTCAGAGAAGCCAAGAGCAGTTTCATCATTGCACCCTGAAGCAAACATTTCGGAAAAGTTCCCCTGTTTCTTTGTTTGTTGCAAAACAAACACCAGAGGTCAATTGCTTCTTTCTCTGGCAACCTCAGCACACAGCCGCGCTCCTGGCCAGCATTTACCCCCCAGGGTTCAGGAGGCCTTCTCCTGCACCAGATCCTGGGCGTCTGGACAGGCCAGGATAAATAAAGTTGCTATGTTACATTTTTTAAAAAGAAGTCTAGTAAGTCCTTTCTTCCACCAGAAAATCAAATCTTTTCCTTCAGAGCTGTCAGAAAGAAGTACTGAGTACCACAGGGAACCCAGGCGTTCTCTGAGTGAACAGCAAAAAGTCCCAGTCCCCAGCGTTCACACACAGGGCGCCTTCTCCCCTGATCCCCATCCCTGCGTGAAGGCACAGAGAGAGATAAGAGAAAACGCTGTGTCGTAAGGAAAACTGGTCACACGAGAACTCCAGTTTTCATACAAGTCATGGAAACAACATTGTTTTACCAAAGCTTCCTTAATGTGTAACATATTTAGCGCCTTGGTAAAACTGTGGAAATAGTGAGAAAAGTTTCTAAACACCCTTGTGGGGATGTGTGGAATTCTACAGCAAAGGCCGATTCGAATCTTTTGTAAGAAATCTTCGAATGTGATCAGATGAGATCAAGAGCGTTCAAGGTCTGATGGTTAAAAGTAGGTAAAGAAATATTCTTGAGAACCATTCAGTATCAATGTTGCGAACGACAATGCTCAAAAGGAGAGACAGAGACAGAGACAGAGACAGACAGACAGACATAGAGAGAAGAAAAACACCTGCCATAGAGATAGGCTAGGGGGTCAGGGTGTGGGGGATGATGGGAGGAAATTTGGGGACACTAGTGTTGGGAAATGTACACTAGTGGAGGGATGGGTATTGGAATACTGTATGATTGAAATCTAATCATGAACATCTTTGTAAGAGTCTATCTCACAGTGATTCAATAAAAAAGTAAAATAAAAATAAATAAATAAATGGAAATTTTAAAAGGAGAAATGAGGTAAAACTAAACAAACTTTACTCCTTTGAAGAGAGGGATTTATTTATGCACTTGACAGCTATGCATGAAATCATTGCAGTTTCCTTTCTTCTAAGCACTGGGGATTGAAAGGCGATCAAGGCAAAGTCCTCCCTCTCCCAGAGTGAAGAAGCACCACTCCAGGGTTATTTTCTCATCCTCCAGTCTCAGCAGAAGGGCCAACCAGGATGGGTCATTGGTCAGTGATGAAGTAGACAGAGTAAGTCTAACAGTTTTAAGATTAGAATAATACATTTTTTATCACCCAAAAATATAAAAAAAGAAATCTTCGAAAGTCCGTGGGGGGTAGAGGGGCCGAAGGGGTCAAAGGTGACAGGATTTCCTAAAATTCTGTGATAAAAATTCAATTGATTCTGTTTGGAAAACACAATCAACTTATAAGTAAATCATGGTGCCTGAATTAAAAAATTGCTTTTTAAAAGAGAGTAAAACATCTCTCTGAGTAGAAAAGATGGTGCATAGGCTGAAAGTTCTTTTCTTCTTTCCTCTATGGTTCTCAAATCGGGCTTTTGTCCCATGGGACTCAGTCAAAGTCTATCTAGGTAGTGCCCAGTGGGAGGTGAATATCCCTCCCTTCAGGTGTGGCCAGAAATGACATGAAAGAAGCCAGGAGGGAGAATGAGAGAGGGACACAAAGGGCCAACAAGGTCTCATCTGAGAACAGAAAAGGGTTTGCAAAAGCAATTTCTGGACCCTATAGGTTTCTGGACCCAGAAAAGTTTCTGGACCCTATCACAGAAGAGCTCACCCTGGGAAGAAGCGCTGCCTCCACACGGCTTACCAAAAAGCAAGGATTCAGGAGAGGAGCGTCGCTGATTAGCAGCTCATGTGCTCCTTGGCTTGCTCCTCAGGCCTCTGTTCTCCCTTGTACATGGACCTCGCTTGCTTGTCTCTATATTTCTTTGCCTTTCTATTTCCACTCTGGAGAAGCCTATTCTCCCTTTATCTTCCCTCACATCTTTCTAAATAAATTTCAATAAACTATCTTGCTTCACCAAAAAAAAAAAGAGAGAAAGAGAGAAAAAGAAAGAAAGAACAAAAGAGAAGAAGGAAGAAAGAAAGAAAGAAAGAAAGAAAGAAAGAAAGAAAGAAAGAAAGAAAGAAAGAAAGAAAGGAAGGAAGGAAGGAAGGAAGGAAGGAAGGAAGGAAGGAAGGAAGGAAGGAAGGAAGGAAGGAAGGAAGGAAGGAAGGAAGGAAGGAAGGAAGGAAGGAAGGAGAAAATAAGGAAAAGAAAAGGAAGGGAAGGGAAGGGAAGGGAAGGGAAGGGAAGGGAAGGGAAGGGAAGGGAAGGGAAGGGAAGGGAAGGGAAGGGAAGGGAAGGGAAGGGAAGGGAAGGGAAGGGAAGGGAAGGGAAGGGAAGGGAAGGGAAGGGAAGGGAAGGGAAGGGAAGGGAAGGGAAGGGAAGGGAAGGGTTTCATTGACCCAAGCATCCTCTTTCGGATACTTCTAAGGGAATGGAAGTCAGACCTTCCCGAGGACAGCATCCTGTTTCCCTCCAGCTTCCATATTCTATTTTCTTTTCACTTGCTGTTTCCATTTCCTCTCCTCTTCTTCCAATTCCCATTTAAGGTCTGGCCCTCAGAGGACAGGAGAGAACTCCCATAAGATTTGCGCAGAAACCCTTCCAATATCTGGTCTATGCCATGGAATCTGAGAGATTTTTGAGGCATTAAGTAATCAAACTCTCACCACCTCCAAGTGTTTAAAGACACCCATGCTACTGTTATCTCCCATTTTATAGCCAGCACAACAGAGGCAAACCAAAGCTTAAAGACTTGCCAAAAATACCAGAGTCAATAAACAAGCAAGAAACACATACTCCCCTCTGCCCACACTACTCACTTCCAATCGGCTCATTTATTGTCAAATGCTAGATGCTTTGTTGAGTTTTAATCCCCATGCCATTAACATGGGAGCCTGGAACATGTTGAGTCCTTAACAGCTTACAGAACCACAATCATTTAAGATGGAAAATAAACAGCATCTTATCCTTACCAGGGGAAGGTGGAGGTCAGCAGAGAGCAAAACTACAGCCGTGACCCAGCCCAGGAGGCGACTGAGTGCAGTGGCCTTGCTGGCCAGCCCCAGGTCTCGCTCTGGGCCTCTAGTCTGGG